>NC_069503.1:151747153-151932153 GCF_027579735.1 Bombina bombina
AGGTTTGGGAAACTTTGCCCCTCCTGGTAGGAATGTATATCCCATACGTCACTAGCTCATGGACTTTTGCTAATATGAAAGAAATGAATTTATCAGGTAAGTTCTTACATAAATTATGTTTTTTCTCTTTCATGATTTAGAAAGAGCATACCATTTTAAACAACTTCTAATTTACTTCTATTATCTAATTTGCTTAATTCTCTTGATATTCATTGCTGAAAAGCATATCTAGATAGGCTCAGTAGCTGCTGATTGGTTGCTGCACATAGATGCCTCGTGTGATTGGCTCACCCATATGTAGTTATTTCTTCAACAAAGCATATCTAAAGAATGAAGCAAATTAGAAAATAGAAGTAAATTGGAATGCTGTTTAAAATTGTATTCTCTATCTGAATCATGAAAGAAAAATTTTGGATTTAGTGTCCCTTTAATAGACATACACTAAAGGAGAGGCTTCCTTAAAGGGATAGTCTAGTCAAAATTAAACTTTCATAATTCAGGTAGAGCAGCAATTTTAAGCAACTTTAAAATGTACTACTGTTATCAATTTGTCTTCGTTCTCTTGGTATTTTTATTTAAAAAAGCAGGAATGTAAGCATAGGAGCCGGCCCATTTTTGGTTCAGCACCTGAGTAGCACTTTTTGATTGGTGTCTAAATGCAGCCATACAATCAGCTACCCAGGTGCTGAACCAAAAATGGGACGGCTCTTAAGCTTACATTCAAATAAAGACACAAAGAGAATGAAGAAAAATTGATAATAGGAATAAATTAGAAAGTTGCTTAAAATTGTTGTTCTATCTGAAAGTTTAATTTTGACTTAACTATTCCTTTAACTACATTATTCTAGTTCCTCTTGACAACAGTGTGCTTTCAAGAACATGTGAAGATGTCATTTTTTGTTTTCTTCGGTCTAAAATAGGGCATTTCAAAATGTACACAACTGATACTGCAGTGAGTTTCCATTTAAATATAAAAAGCTTTAAAAAGGGACATGAAAGTCAAAATGAAACTTTCATGATTCTAACAGAACATGTCATTTTAAAGGCCTTTTCAATATACTTCTATTATCAAAATGTAACATAGTAACATAGTAACATAGTAGATAAGGTTGAAAAAAGACTGAAGTCCATCGAGTTCAACCTATACAAATCTAAAATACTTACAAAAAGCTCCAGTTAAGCTTAAATAACCCCATTAAAATGTGACCCATTTAATACTAGCAATCATATCCATGAATTTTGTTTATATACAGAAAATTATCCAGACTATTTTTAAATGTATCTATGGTATTGGCATTCACTACCTCCTTTGGTAATGAGTTCCACAATTTTATTGCTCTTACAGTGAAAAAACGTTTCCGTTGCAGGAGATTAAATCTCCTTTCCTCCAACCTTAAATTATGACCTCTTGTCAGAACCAATTTTCTTGGAATAAAAAGAGCTTCTGCCATCTCTGTATATGGGCCTTGAATATATTTATATAAAGTAATCATGTCACCTCTCAAGCGCCTTTTTTCTAAAGAGAACAGACCCAGTTTGGCTAGCCTCTCCTCATAGGTTAATTTCTCCAATCCCCTTATTAGCTTTGTGGCCCTTCTCTGAACTTTTTCTAGTTCTGCAATATCTTTTTTAGCAATCGGTCCCCAGAACTGCACTCCAAACTCAAGGTGAGGTCTTACCAGGGCTTTATATAATGACAGAATTATGCTTTCCTCCCTTGAATCAATGCCTCTTTTAATACATGCTAGTATCTTATTAGCCTTTGAAGCCGCTGCTCTGCATTGTGCACTCATCTTTAGCTTGTTATCTATTACTACTCCCAAATCCCTTTCCTCCTGTGTTTGGCTAAGTCTTGTCCCATTTAAAAAATACATAGCCTGCTTATTTTTACTTCCAAAATGTAGAACCTTACATTTTTCCGTATTAAATCTCATTTTCCATTCACTTGCCCATAGTTCTAATTTTAGCAAATCCCTTTGCAAAGAGAGTTCATCCTGCTCTGACCTAATGACCTTACTTAACTTAGTATCATCTGCAAAAATAGAGATGTCGCTATTTAATCCTTGCTCCAAGTCATTTATAAAAATATTAAAAAGAACAGGGCCCAGTACTGATCCCTGGGGGACGCCACTGATTACCTTTGTCCAATCTGAGTATGATCCATTTACTGCTACTCGTTGCTCCCTATCTTTTATCCAGTTATTTATCCATGAGCTAACATTTTCAGCTATTCCCAGTCCCTTAATTTTGTGCATTAATCTCTCATGAGGCACTGTATCAAATGCCTTTGCAAAATCTAAGTATATCACATCAACTGATTCCCCTTTATCTATATTTTTACTTACTTCCTCGTAGAATCTAATTAGATTAGTTTGACATGATCTATTTCTCCTAAAGCCATGCTGATTAGAACTCATAATCTTGTTTACACGAATATGCTCATCAATATAATCCCTTATAATCCCTTCAAATATCTTCCCCACTATTGATGTCAGACTAACTGGTCTATAGCTTCCTGGATCATCCCTGCTTCCCTTTTTGAAGAGTGGCACCACATCAGCTTTACGCCAATCCTGGGGTACCATGCCTGAGGATAATGAGTCTTGAAAAATTAAGAGTAAAGGTTTGTCTATAACAGTGCTAAGTTCACTTAACACCCTTGGGTGTATTCCATCTGGGCCTGGAGTTTTATTTACCTTAATATTTTTTAGTTTTTTCCTGATATCCTCTAAACAAAACCCAGTTAGTGGTATGGACTGGCATGTTCTATTCTGTTCCAAAGTATCATTCAATGGTTCCTCTCTTGTGTATACTGAAGAAAAAAACTGGTTTAGTACCTCAGCCTTTTCCCTGTCATTATTTATCATGCTACCCTCCACACATTTTAATGTACCTATATTATCCTTCTTAGATTTTTTGCTATTTATGTACTTAAAGAACCTTTTAGGGTTAGACTTAGAATCCTTGGCAATTAATTTTTCATTTTCAATTTTGGCTAATTTGATTGCTTTTTTGCAAGCTCTGTTACATTCCTTAAAAATATTGTATGCTGAGTCTGTACTATTTTCTTTTAATAATTTAAATGCCCTACGTTTTTTCCTAATTTCTTTTAACACATTTTTATTTAGCCATAACGGCTTATTTTTTTTATTTTTATTTTTATAACCATATGGTATATATTGATATGTATATTTATTTAACAAATTTTTAAATATTATCCATTTATCCTCTGTATTTTTATTAGAAAATACATTGTCCCAATTTATATTATTTAATGATTTCCTTAAATCGTTGAATTTTGCTTTCTTGAAATTAAAAGTCTTAGTTAAGCCTTTAAAACACTGCATATGAAAAGAGATTTCAAATGTGACCATGTTATGATCACTGTTACCCAAATGTTCTTTAACTTCTATGTTTGATATTATATCTGTATTGTTTGATAGCACTAAATCCAATATAGCTTTACTCCTAGTTGGCTCCTCTATTAATTGTGACAAGAAGTTATCCCTGAGAACATTTAAAAATCTATCCCCCTTAGCTGAATTACTAGTTTCATTTGCCCGCTTTATATCAGGGTAGTTAAAATCTCCCATAATTACAGCACTGTTATTAGCAGCCTTACCTATTTGGATAAGTAGTTGAGTTTCCTCCGGGTCACTAATGTTGGGAGGCTTGTAGCATGTTCCTAGTAATATTTTTTTAGGATTTTTCCCCCCACTCTTTATTTCTTTATGTATTTTGGTTTCTTAGAACACTTTGTTGAAAAGCATACCTAGGTAGTTTCATGAGAAGCAATGCACTACTAGGAGCTAGCTGCAGATTGGTGGTTATGCACATATGCTACTTGTCATTGGCTCTCCAGATGTGTTCAGTTAGCCCACAGTAGTGCATTGCTGCTCTGGAACTGACTTTATCTATGTGTTTAACTTCTGCAAAGGGTCAAGCACGTTTATACCCCTTTAACATAAAGTTTCTTACACGTAATCATCAATATGTAACAACAAAGAAATAAAAAGTTACATCAACAACTTCCTATTTCTTGTTAATGAAAGAACATTGTGTTTTTTAGTTTATTACAAACATAAAGAAAAAAATATACATCAAACTTCCCACCTATGTTTATGGTCCTTCCAATTTTTACAGTTAGTTCAGCATTTATTTATTTTTAGTAAGAGCTCTTGTTCAAAATAGTTTTTTGACAACATGTAAACTAAGCATTAAAAATTACGTCCAAAGAGTAATAACAGTTTCATATTTTACTGAAACATTTTGCAAATTATTTTATTCACTGTTTGTTCTTGAAATATTAGAGAAACAAGGCCAGGGCAGCCTTTATTGTCTCAGTTATGTATGTAAGTAGCCAAAATAAAATTCTATATCAAAGTGTGATAATTAGCTAAATACGTTATTTCAAGTAATCAGTTTGTGATGTGTACTGAAGAATGACTTACAGTAAATATAGAGAAGCCCTTTTTTGTTGCTTCTTTATCTTCTTTGGAAAGCATCAACTTAGAAAGACCACTAAAGAACAAAACAAAAAAGATAATTCAGTAAAATGGTACAGAGAAAATATATAAATCCAGGTTACTGCAGGTTCAGTATCTTGTGTACAGTAAAAAATATAAATGTGAACCATAACCAAAGTTTGTATGTCTATACTGTAGCATAGTCAAGCTATCCAATTCCTTTGTAGCTGCTCAGATAAGAATTCTATGCCCCTGTGTAGAATTATTGTTTTATGTTGTACTATACAATAAACAACATGGAGAAATGCAACATGAATAATACAATGCACTTATATCAGTTATCATAATGTTTTAGTTCTAGTTATTTCAAACAATATCTCAGCTAACATGTACCTTGAGTTTCCCAAGCCCATGACACGATCCACATCTTTTTCATCTCTCTCTGACCCTTCCCGCTTACAGACCTCAGCAAACTCCTATAAGAGAAATGACATGTTATAACAGTAAAGATTAAGTGGAACTATTTTATACATTTGTGTGTATTTGGGGTTTACTTAAAAATTTCCATGCTCCATTGTGAAACAATATCAGATACTTTAAATAAAATAATTCACATAAAACGGCATCTAGATGCAAGTCAGGCACCAACCGCAGCCAGGCACCAGCCGGCCTCCGGCCCCGTAACCGCAGCCAGGCACCAGCCGGCCTCCGGCCCCGTAACCGCAGCCAGGCACCAGCCGGCCTCCGGCCCCGTAACCGCAGCCAGGCACCAGCCGGCCTCCGGCCCCGTAACCGCAGCCAGGCACCAGCCGGCCTCCGGCCCCGTAACCGCAGCCAGGCACCAGCCGGCCTCCGGCCCCGTAACCGCAGCCAGGCACCAGCCGGCCTCCGGCCCCGTAACCGCAGCCAGGCACCAGCCGGCCTCCGGCCCCGTAACCGCAGCCAGGCACCAGCCGGCCTCCGGCCCCGTAACCGCAGCCAGGCACCAGCCGGCCTCCGGCCCCGTAACCGCAGCCAGGCACCAGCCGGCCTCCGGCCCCGTAACCGCAGCCAGGCACCAGCCGGCCTCCGGCCCCGTAACCGCAGCCAGGCACCAGCCGGCCTCCGGCCCCGTAACCGCAGCCAGGCACCAGCCGGCCTCCGGCCCCGTAACCGCAGCCAGGCACCAGCCGGCCTCCGGCCCCGTAACCGCAGCCAGGCACCAGCCGGCCTCCGGCCCCGTAACCGCAGCCAGGCACCAGCCGGCCTCCGGCCCCGTAACCGCAGCCAGGCACCAGCCGGCCTCCGGCCCCGTAACCGCAGCCAGGCACCAGCATGCCTCCGGCCCCGTAACCGCAGCCAGGCACCAGCCGGCCTCCGGCCCCGTAACCGCAGCCAGGCACCAGCCGGCCTCCGGCCCCGTAACCGCAGCCAGGCACCAGCCGGCCTCCGGCCCCGTAACCGCAGCCAGGCACCAGCCGGCCTCCGGCCCCGTAACCGCAGCCAGGCACCAGCCGGCCTCCGGCCCCGTAACCGCAGCCAGGCACCAGCCGGCCTCCGGCCCCGTAACCGCAGCCAGGCACCAGCCGGCCTCCGGCCCCGTAACCGCAGCCAGGCACCAGCCGGCCTCCGGCCCCGTAACCGCAGCCAGGCACCAGCCGGCCTCCGGCCCCGTAACCGCAGCCAGGCACCAGCCGGCCTCCGGCCCCGTAACCGCAGCCAGGCACCAGCCGGCCTCCGGCCCCGTAACCGCAGCCAGGCACCAGCCGGCCTCCGGCCCCGTAGCCGCAGCCAGGCACCAGCCGGCCTCCGGCCCCGTAGCCGCAGCCAGGCACCAGCCGGCCTCCGGCCCCGTAGCCGCAGCCAGGCACCAGCATGCCTCCGGCCCCGTAGCCGCAGCCAGGCACCAGCATGCCTCCGGCCCCGTAGCCGCAGCCAGGCACCAGCATGCCTCCGGCCCCGTAGCCGCAGCCAGGCACCAGCATGCCTCCGGCCCCGTAGCCGCAGCCAGGCACCAGCATGCCTCCGGCCCCGTAGCCGCAGCCAGGCACCAGCATGCCTCCGGCCCCGTAGCCGCAGCCAGGCACCAGCATGCCTCCGGCCCCGTAGCCGCAGCCAGGCACCAGCATGCCTCCGGCCCCGTAGCCGCAGCCAGGCACCAGCATGCCTCCGGCCCCGTAGCCGCAGCCAGGCACCAGCATGCCTCCGGCCCCGTAGCCGCAGCCAGGCACCAGCATGCCTCCGGCCCCGTAGCCGCAGCCAGGCACCAGCATGCCTCCGGCCCCGTAGCCGCAGCCAGGCACCAGCATGCCTCCGGCCCCGTAGCCGCAGCCAGGCACCAGCATGCCTCCGGCCCCGTAGCCGCAGCCAGGCACCAGCATGCCTCCGGCCCCGTAGCCGCAGCCAGGCACCAGCATGCCTCCGGCCCCGTAGCCGCAGCCAGGCACCAGCATGCCTCCGGCCCCGTAGCCGCAGCCAGGCACCAGCATGCCTCCGGCCCCGTAGCCGCAGCCAGGCACCAGCATGCCTCCGGCCCCGTAGCCAGGCACCAGCATGCCTCCGGCACTGTAGCCGCAACCAGGTACCAGTCGGCCTTTGGCACAATAACTGCAGGTACATACCAATCGGCCTCCGGCACTGTAACAATACCTGCATATAAGCACATTTACACTAAATTATTGAGTTCCGGTGTTTCAGCCACACTCACCGGTGCATAACATCCAGCACATAGTCATGAAATCTCCATAAAGAATATTGTCAGTAAAACAAGTCGTACTAAAGAGCTCAGTAATTGTAGATGCAGCACTATCATAAAATACCTGGCCCTGAAGTGGAAGCATCTAGGAGTAACAACAGCACAGCCACAAAAGTGCATCTGTTGCATCACTCACTACAGAGTTCTAAACTGCCTCTGGAAGGACATCAGCAGAAGAATTGTGCGTCAGGAACTTCATAAAGTGAGTTATTATGGCAGAGCAGCTGTACACAAGTCTCACATCAACATGCGCAATGGCAAGCGTCGGCTAGAGTGGTGTAAAGCACACCGACACTAGAGCAGTGGAAACATGTTCTTGGAGCAATGAATCAAGCTTAACTATCTGATTAAGGCGAGTTAGAATGGCTTTTTTTTTTTTTACTCCAAATGGGAAGGAGGTTGGGGGAGGAGGGAATTAATGGAAGAGGAGAATTTTTTTTTCCTCTCCCTCTCTTGTTCTTTTGTTTTATTAAAGAGTGGAGAGAATAATTCATAGCCAAGTGAATAAGAATAGGGTTCTGGGTAGAAGTAATTGGGAGAAGAGATGGTAGATATATCTCCTAAGGTAAATGCACATATTTAATATACAGAAATCTAAATTGTATTCTTTATCTTATCCGTCTCTTTCTCCCAGTCTAAGGCAAGGGGGGGGGGTATATGTATTGGTTTGTTATTTATATACAATCTAGTTATATTATAATGAGGATATGAGCTTTTTTTTGTACTGCATAATGGAGATGAAACTTCTAGTTTGAGATTAACACACTAATTAAGAGATGTATCTGGAAAATGTTTGGAATTTACAATGCATTATCTATTTGACATAGTAAGGAAAGGATAGAACATGTAAATGACTCTTTGAATGGTGCACTATATTTATGTATAAATTGGAAATGTTATGGAGTGCTTACTCATATTTTGATTTGCATATATGTATTGTTTAAAACTTAAAAAAAAAAAAAAAGGCTTACCTATCTGGAAGTCTAATGGAAGAATTTGGGTATAGCAGATGCCAGAAGAACACTACCTAACAGAATGCAAAGTGTCTACTGTAAAGTGATAGAGAAGGGATCAACAGTCTGGGGCTGTTTTTTAAAATATTGTGAAAAGCCTTCTTAGAAGAGTTGCAGCTGTTATGCAAAATGGGAGGGGGGCAAACTCCTTATCAATGGCCATGGTTTTGGAATGTGATGTCCAACAAGCTTAAATAGGTGTAATGGTCAGGTATCAATATACTTTTGGCCATATAGTGTAGACAGATAGGATACAACTGCACCTGCTTCCTAAAGTTTCATTAAAGGGACATAATACTCATACTGCATCAGTTTCAAGTGATTTAGCATATAACTGTAAAAAGCTGATAGGAAAATATCACCTGAGCATCTCTATGTAAAAAAGGAAGATATTTTACTTCACAATTTCCTCAGCTCAGCAGAGTAAGTTCTGTGTAAAAAGTTATACTCAGCTGCAGGTAAAAAAAAAAAAAAAAAAATTAAAAATGAAGAAATGAACAGCAGCAAATCAGCATCAGTAGTGCTAAGGTCATGAACTCTTTTACTGTGATCTCATGAGATTTGACGTAACTCTCATAAGATTTCATAGTAAACTTCCTAAAACTGAATAGGGAAATAACATGAGTGTGCACGTAAGCTCACTCCCTTAGCTGTCCCGGGACAGACATACAGATTTGCTGCTTAGAAGTCCTTTACAATGGGATGTGGCTACTGAGGAATTTTTGAGGTAAAATATATCTTTCTTTTTTACACAGAGATGTTCAGGTGATATTTTCTAGTCAGCTTTTTACAGCTATGCTGCATCTCTTTCAAGTGTTTCAACATTCAAGTATTATGGCCCTTTAAATTACTTTACCTGTAGGCTCATTTGTTGATATCTATCTACCTCCAGCTATCAAATCCTTATTGTAGATTGTGATACATTTTAATTTACCAACAAAATCAATGTATTTTTTTATTCCATAGGCTTTTAAGACCTCACAGGTCTCGTCTTCAGATGAGGTCTTGAAAGTTTATGGAATAAAAAAAAAAACCTTAATTTTGTTTGTCCTTTAAAACGTATCACAAACTACTAACGAAACATTCTCTGTGGGACCAATACGGCAACACCCAATCCTCATAGCAAGAAGAGTAACCAGTGTAATTAATTAGTCATATCACTTGGCAAGTGTAGCATTAGAGAGTCGGAAATCACAAGAGATTGTTAAAGGTTATTCCTTATTGGCCTTGTCCTGATTTAACCTTGTCTATTACGTTATTACACAAGTAAACCAATCGTAATTGTACAGCATCTAATCTATCACACCGATTCCAAGAGCCCAATAAGACCCGCTATTTATTTTAAAAGTCTGACATGCCTTTTTTTCCGTTTTCGTTTCTGAGGCCACACCCAGATTATAAGCACCACCCCCATAAGTTGGTGACCTGGTGGTACTTACCTCCTTACTGAGTCCTTTGGGCTGATGCTTCACAGTCTTATAACCTCTATAAGAAAACAGAGCAATTATTCGGGAAGTAATCTTACATGATCATTCATCAATGCCTCCACCTATATCTATAATGTGGCCAATAAGAATCCTCTGCACTGGGAACATCAGCCGGCTTCACTTTCTACTCATTTCTAATACTTCAGGCATTTTAGTAAAATTCACTGTTCCTGAGACACATTGCAGCAGCCTCTACCTTCTAGCAATCAGGGATCTTGCACATAGACGGAATAAAACACTTTAGGCTAGATTGCAAGTGGAGAGCTAATTTAACGGATGCACGTTAAATAACCAGCCATTACAAGTGGCTTGTTAAAGCTACCACAAGCTTGCGGGTAGCACTTTGCGCTTGATTCATTAACCAGAGATCAGATCTCTGGTTAATCAAAAATATGTCCCCCAATTGCCCGCAAAATAAAGTGTATAGTGCCTTTACAAAAATAATAAATATGAGCATCTTTATTTTTAAGGGGTTAAAGTGTGCAGATGTTGGGTGTTAGAAAGAAAAAAAAAAGGCACTGAAAAGTGCCTTTACACTGCGATCTATGGGGACTGTGTTATTACTCTAAATATATATGTATATGCTTATATATTTATGTGTTAATTTGTGTATATACACACACAAATAAACACATAAATATATATGTATATAGTCATATACATATATATTTAAACTTTGTTGCACTAGGTTCTCTGCCGTGACTATCGGCATGAGAACGAGCTCCCATTAGAGCCTATGGAAGCGCGCTCTTGTAAACGCAAAGCTTCTATGCAATGCGAACACGAAGTTGCGTTCGCATTGCACTCAACTAGTAATACCAGCACACATTTGCGTGCGCTGGTATTACGAGTGGAGCGCAAATATCACACTCACGAAAGCGGAATTTTGCACTCCACTCGTAATCTAGGCTTTATCAGATAATCTAATTTGTTTTGACCTGTTCTTAACACTGAACAAAAACATCTATTTTTTTTTTATTTTATTTTTTTTAACAATGTTCCACAGCTCTCTTCTTTATAAGGACATTAAAAGAATGTTATAGAATGAACAGCATGCTAATGCATTGTACTGTGTGTAAAGTATATTTATTTATTTTTATTTTTTTAAATGCATGCGGTTTCATGCATAAGCATGACTGGCATTAACAAGTATGTTTAGACTCAAAGATTTTTTAAGTAGACAACCCAAAGTATTCATCTAGGCCAATTTTGGTAAATTTTGTGTCACCATTTCACTGCCAAATGCGATCATATAAAATAAATTAACTTTTTCACTGAAAATATTTACATTACGCTTGTGCACTCATGAAAAATTATTGTAAAAGCTTCTCTGGGATCCTTCTCCAACACCTCCCTGATCCCTCCCAAACAGCTCTCTTCCCCTCACGCACACTCATCCCCACCATCTTATGTACTGACAGACAGTCTGCCAGCATGAAGCTTAGGGCTTTTTTTTATTATTATATTTATTTTTTATTTTTCTGCAGTGCAGTGATCCCTTCTCAGCCCTCCCACCTCCCTGATCCCTCTCGAACAGCTCTCTAACCATTAACCCTCCCACTAGTGGCAGCCATCTTTAGTACTGGCAGCTGTTTGACAGTACCTAATTTATATATATTTTTAAATTTTGTTTTTAATTTTTCTGTACTGTAGTGGTCACCCCAACTTCCCCCCCTCCCGGCAATCGTTATATAATGCACCCCCCACCGTCCACCCTTTTTCTGTAGTGCAGCACCCCCCCCCCCCCGGCAATTGTTATATAGGGCACCCCCACAATCCACCCCTTTTCTGTAGTGCAGCACCCAATCCCTCCCTCTTCTTATTTTCTGTAGCTTTGGGCCCCAACCACTCCCACCCTAGAGTGTGCAGCCAATGAATGTGGAGAATATCAGTGCTCTGCACTTCCATTTCTAACAGGAACTGAAAAGCTCACAATTTCAGAATGGAATTACAGGAGAAGGGGACAAAATAAATAAAAGTATATTGCAGAGATTTATCATTGCATACTTCCATGTTTAGTGTCCCTTTAATAAACTGTCATACCTCTTTACAGTTACTGAAGAAATAAATTACTATAAGAAAAAAAAATCTTGGAGCTACTGCACAATGTGGAGATAACATTGTACAGTACCGTAAAGTCTGCCGTAAAGAATTTAAGACAAAAATATGAGGCTTTATGATTGATTTATTTTTTTATATTAATGAATTTTTTTTATATTATCTTATATTCTGAGGAAAAAAAACAGTATTTTTTTTTTATTTAAAAAAGTAATGTTTGTAAAATAAATACATTTTATCAACGGATTATGGTGTCCCGTTTTATTAAAAAAAAATTACAATTTAAAAATATACATTTTAGTGTTTTGGGCATTTCCGTAAACACAATTAAAACTAGTAAGATAATTTGCTTATTTTTAATAATAAATGAAGCATATTTACTAATTCGACAGGACAAATTTATCATATCGCCTGAGCTCGTCTATGGAAAAGCGCAAAGAAAAATACTACCATTTTCTTGATAAATTTGGGCGCACAGATGCGCTTCTCTAAAGGCGCTCTGAGGCGAACACTTAAGAGAATTGATAAATCTTGCGCTATATGCTCGCTCACTTATATTCTCTCTTCCTATCGGCCAATACTTCAAAAATGCCCAAACAAGACTGGTGTTGTTTTTAACCTATTGGTTACATGAAATGTCAATAAATGCACCTCTAACCCTAGGCTACTTACAGAGCTGCCATCATGGCTTCTTCTTCTGCCTGTTTCACCGCAGCCAGCTCTTCTTCTCTGGTCATCTTCTGCCCTTTGTTTTGCTGCTTTGCGTACCATGTCAGATCTTTGCCCTTCTGCCAACGCCCTACCGGGGCCATTAGAGAATTCCCTGTGCAAACACACCAGCAGCACGGTTGGATGCAGCCAAAGGGGTTAAACACACAGTAGAAGGGCACTGCTGGTTCAGAGCGGAACCCGTAGTGCTCTGCGGTTCTGGAGTGTTACTTCTACTGTGCGTAACCCCTCGGCACACAAACACACAGTAGAGCAGGGTCGATTGTCGTCAAACATAAATAATGAAAGTATATTGAAAAAAAAAAATTAAACTACACATAATTAAACAATTTTTATTACAATATCATACTGTTTTATATCCCTTTAAAAGGGACACTGAACCCAAATTTTTTCTTTCATGATTCGGATAGAGCATGCATTTTTAAGCAACTTTCTAATTTACTCCTTTTATCAATGTTTCTTCGTTCTCTTGCTATCTTTATTTGAAAAAGCAGTATTGTAAGCTTACGAGCCGGCCCATCTTTGGTTCAGCACCTGGGTAGTGCCTGATGATTGGTGCCTAAATGTAGCCACCAATCAGCAAGCGCTATCCAGGGTGCTAAACCAAAAATGGGCCAGCTTGTAAGCTTACAATACTGCTTTTTCAAATAAAGATATCAAGAGAACAAAGACAATTTGATAATAGGAGTAAATTAGAAAGATGCTGCTCTATCTGAATCATGAAAGAAAAAAAAATGGGTTCAGTTTCCCTTTAATTCTGCATATAATACTTAAAACTTACAAACTATGGTGCACATGATTTTATTTTAACTAATAATGAGAGACACATAAAACCAAACCGTGCCAGGCCTGATGTGACCCAAAGGCCATAGTTGGGGTGACCCTGATTTAGAGTGTGGTCAATAAAAAATGTGCATGTAAAAGTGTTCCCCATATTATAATGTAAGGTATATCTATGGGCAAATCTCTTTCAAATAAAAGAATCTGTATTTATTCCCAAAAGGTTCTTAAATTAATGTTACTAGCCAATGCCACAAACAAAATACTGAAACTATAAATAGACTATAGCGTATTACATAGAATCCATGGTGGAAGAAATAATACAAGGATCTCTTAAAAGTGCAAACTTCATATGCTTTAAAGTAGTCTGGTTTTGAACATATAACTAGGTAGTTAAAACCTGCAAATGAGTTAAAGTGATTGTCAATCCCAGCGTTCGTGAAACGCTAGGATTTACAATTGGAACAAATAAAGGGGACTTTCATTCATTAAGTATAAAATACTTCATGCTGAAAGCTCCTTTATTTGTTTGAAGTGTTCGCCGCACTGAGCACCTCAGGCAGCCCACGGCAGAACGTTATTTTGCTGAGAGATGACGTTTCCACCTCTTAGCCAATAGCCGTACGGGCTATCCGGCTTGGCACCAGTTGAAAAGCATGGCTATTGACTAAGAGGTGGAAACATTACCTCAGAGAAAATAGCGTTCTGCCGTGGGCTCTCTGAGCAGCTCAGTGCGGCAAACGTTTCCAACAAAAAAAAAAGGAGCTCTCAGCATGAAGTACTTTATACCTCATGACTAAAAGTCCCCTTAATTTGTTCCAATAGTAAATCCTAGCGTTTCACAAACGCTAGGATATACCATCACTTTAAACACAGAGATAAAGTCAGCTCTGGTGGAGCAATGCCCTACTAGCACCTAGCTGAGCACATTTGGTGAGCCAATGATAAGAAGCATATGTCCATCACTCGCTAGCTCACAGTATTGAAATGCTGCTCTAGAACTGATTGTATCTGTGTTTAACCCATTTGCAGCGTTTAAACAATTTGCAAGCAACAGAGCAATAATAAACTGCTCTAACACAATAGAGTATTTCCTTTTTTGCACTGTTATTTGCCTTTAAGTAATGAAGACCAAGTTCCACACCCCCATAATCTCACTAATAAACAGAAAAAGCAGACGCCATAAAATACAGGCTGAACCAACATATACCCTTGAGAGCTGGTAATCTTAAGAATTTAAAGGAGCAATAATTAAAAATGGATGTTTTGTATATCAGACTAACTTCTCTGCTGCCCTGTAGCCATAGTGCCAGAGATGCTGCCCAAGACAAACCTTGTAGAAGTAATGCAGCAGACACCGCACAGTGAGCCTTGCATCCAGCCCAGGCAGAAGTGACCTGCCGCTGTGAAGTGGGCAAATGCGGCTGCCAGTCCTGCAACTCTCTCCTTCTTGAGGGACAATTCCAAGGCACTTACTCAGGTGCCAGGGCCCATTTAGATGCTCCTGGTCCGTGGAATTTTAATATATTTATACACATACATATAGCGGTACATATGCAAAGAATAAACACATAGGTTATATACAGTTACCTAGGTAGTTTTCCCTTTGTTTGTCCGTCTTCACATCTTCCCAGTTAAACTGGTCTTGTCCCCCTCGAACACCCCCTCTTGATGAACCAAACATTTTCACAGCTCACAACTCTTAAAAAAAGAAAAAATTACTAAGTTAAAAAGAGATCAGTGGAATTATGAAAAATACGATCAACAAACTCGACACTCAAAACTGAAAATAATTTGGTTTTATATTTGTTTGTACTATTAAATGCACTAATACATATAAGACTATTAACCCTTTCACTAAATAGTAAAGGTGTATTGTGACCCAAACCAACTGTGATAGAGCAGCGCATTTTGAGGGATACTTCTATTACAAGATGCTTTCTGTCTCCTATGCTCTCTAAATGGTTTATTTATTTTATTACAAACTACTGCCCCCTGCTTGTCTAACAGGGGGTACTTGATCCTTCCGTGTCCCTGGGCTGTAGTTGTAAAAAATATGAGACACATATGAGCTAAAATTGTTGCTATGCATAACCAGAAGCAACCAATCAACCAGCAGGATACAGTTTATGTATGGGGGGAAACTATTGATGCAAGGAGCAGTCTCTGTGTAACAAGAAAAAGACAACTTACCCACAGGGTGCAGCATCAGGGTAACCAGAAAAAGACAATTTACACACAGGGTGTAGCGTCAGTGTAAGCAGAAAAAGACAACCTACCCGCAGAGTGCAGCGTCAGTGTAAGCGGCAAAAGACAACCTACCCACAGGGTGCAGCGTCAGTGTAAGCTGCAAAAGACAACCTACCCACAGGGTGCAGCATCAGTGTAACCAGAAAAAGACAACCTACCCACAGGGTGCAGCGTCAGTGTAAGCGGCAAAAGACAACCTACCCACAGGGTGCAGCGTCAGTGTAAGCTGCAAAAGACAACCTACCCACAGGGTGCAGCGTCAGTGTAAGCGGCAAAAGACAACCTACCCACAGGGTGCAGCGTCAGTGTAAGCTGCAAAAGACAACCTACCCACAGGGTGCAGCATCAGTGTAACCAGAAAAAGACAACCTACCCACAGGGTGCAGCGTCAGTGTAAGCGGCAAAAGACAACCTACCCACAGGGTGCAGCGTCAGTGTAAGCTGCAAAAGACAACCTACCCACAGGGTGCAGCATCAGTGTAACCAGAAAAAAACAACCTACCCACAGGGTGCAGCGTCAGTGTAACCAGAAAAAGACAACCTACCAGGGTGCAGCGTCAGGGTAACCAGAAAAAGACAACCTACCCACAGGGTGCAGCATCAGTGTAACCAGAAAAAGACAACCTACCCACAGGGTGCAGCATCAGTGTAACCAGAAAAAGACAACCTACCCACAGGGTGCAGCATCAGGGTAACCAGAAAAAGACAACCTACCCACAGGGTGCAGCGTCAGTGTAAGCGGCAAAAGACAACCTACCCACAGGGTGCAGCATCAAGGTAACCAGAAAAAGACAACCTACACACAGGGTGCAGCGTCAGTGTAACCAGAAAAAGACAACCTACCCACAGGGTGCAGCGTCAGTGTAAGCGGCAAAAGACAACCTACCCACAGGGTGCAGCGTCAGTGTAAGCGGCAAAAGACAACCTACCCACAGGGTGCAGCATCAAGGTAACCAGAAAAAGACAACCTACCCACAGGGTGCAGCGTCAGTGTAACCAGAAAAAGACAACCTACCCACAGGGTGCAGCGTCAGTGTAAGCGGCAAAAGACAACCTACCCACAGGGTGCAGCGTCAGTGTAAGCGGCAAAAGACAACCTACCCACAGGGTGCAGCGTCAGTGTAACCAGAAAAAGACAACCTACCCACAGGGTGCAGCATCAGTGTAACCAGAAAAAGACAACCTACCCGCAGGGTGCAGCGTCAGTGTAACCAGAAAAAGACAACCTACCCATAGGGTGCAGCGTCAGGGTAACCAGAAAAAGACAACCTACCCACAGGGTGCAGCATCAGGATAACCAGAAAAAGACAACCTACCCACAGGGTGCAGCATCAAGGTAACCAGAAAAAGACAACCTACCCACAGGGTGCAGCATCAGGGTAACCAGAAAAAGACAACCTACCCACAGGGTGCAGCATCAGGGTAACCAGAAAAAGACAACCTACCCACAGGGTGCAGCATCAGGGTAACCAGAAAAAGACAACCTACCCACAGGGTGCAACATCAGTGTAACCAGAAAAAGACAACCTACACACAGGGTGCAGCATCAGTGTAACCAGAAAAAGACAACCTACCCACAGGGTGCAACATCAGTGTAACCAGAAAAAGACAACCTACACACAGGGTGCAGCATCAGTGTAACCAGAAAAAGACAACCTACCCACAGGGTGCAACGTCAGTGTAACCAGAAAAAGACAACCTACCCACAGGGTGCAGCGTCAGTGTAAGCAGAAAAAGACAACCTACCCACAGGGTGCAGCGTCAGTGTAAGCAGAAAAAGACAACCTACCCACAGGGTGCAGCGTCAGTGTAAGCAGAAAAAGACAACCTACCCACAGGGTGCAGCGTCAGTGTAAGCAGAAAAAGACAACCTACCCACAGGGTGCAGCGTCAGTGTAAGCAGAAAAAGACAACTTACACACAGGGTGCAGCATCAGGGTAACCAGAAAAAGACAACCTACACACAGGGTGCAGCGTCAGTGTAACCAGAAAAAGACAACCTACACACAGGGTGCAGCGTCAGTGTAACCAGAAACAGACAACTTACACACAGGGTGCAGCATCAGGGTAACCAGAAAAAGACAACCTACCCACAGAGTGCAGCGTCAGTGTAACCAGAAAAAGACAACCTACCCACAGGGTGCAGCGTCAGTGTAACCAGAAAAAGACAACCTACCCACAGGGTGCAGCGTCAGTGTAACCAGAAAAAGACAACCTACCCACAGGGTGCAGCGTCAGTGTAACCAGAAAAAGACAACCTACCCACAGGGTGCAGCGTCAGTGTAACCAGAAAAAGACAACCTACCCACAGGGTGCAGCGTCAGTGTAACCAGAAAAAGACAACCTACCCACAGGGTGCAGCGTCAGTGTAACCAGAAAAAGACAACCTACCCACAGGGTGCAGCGTCAGTGTAACCAGAAAAAGACAACCTACCCACAGGGTGCAGCGTCAGTGTAACCAGAAAAAGACAACCTACCCACAGGGTGCAGCGTCAGGGTAACCAGAAAAAGACAACCTACCCACAGGGTGCAGCGTCAGTGTAACCAGAAAAAGACAACCTACCCACAGGGTGCAGCGTCAGTGTAACCAGAAAAAGACAACCTACCCACAGGGTGCAGCGTCAGTGTAACCAGAAAAAGACAACCTACCCACAGGGTGCAGCATCAGGGTAACAAGAAAAGTGCAGATGTATAACCTACCAGCTTCTATATAAACAGAAGGAAAGTCTTCACATGAGGTGACCTATTTTCTATGTAAATATACGGCAATATTGCCATTGGTTATAGCTTCTACGTAATGATTTCAGCTTGGATACTCACCACTGCACCTGCACAGTACTATTTAGGTGCAACAGCTCAAATCAAATCTTCTACTTCCGACATCATGGAAGCTTTAGGAAGATCATGTGACCGTACATCGCAGCCATATTTGTTGTTGGCAAGCAGGGCACGTTTTTTAGTGAGTTTAGTGGAAGAGTCTGTTAGGTTACTGAAGCTAGCCTGATTTCAGCGCAAATAAAAAATATATACTTATTTCTTACAGATGTTACAGCGTGAACGAGCAACAATTGCTACTGTAGATTTGTTTAGCTTTCAGACCCAACGTAAATTTGCAATCCAAGACGGTGTAAGGCGCAGACTGGAATAATTTCTATGAGGGTTCGGATACTCTGGCTGGTCCAGGGGGTTGGAGCGTGGGGCCAGTGAATCACAGAGAACAGGGTCTGGTGGTCCACGGCTGGGGCCAAGTGATTAGGGGGCAAAGACTGGTGGTCCACGGCTGGGATTAGAGGGTAAACTAAAGACTAGTGGTCCAAGTGATCAGAGGGCAGAGTATTGTGGTCCAGGGCTAAGATCAAGTGATTAGAGGGCAAAGACTGGTGGTCCAGGGCTTGGGTCAAGTGATTAGAGGGCAAGGGCTGGTGGTCTAAGTGATCAGAGGGCAGAGTCTTGTGGTCCAGGGCTAAGATCAAGTGATTAAAGGGCAAAGACTGGTTGTCCAGGGCTGGGGTCAAGTGATTAGAGGGCAAAGACTGGTGGTCCAAGTGATCAGAGGGCAGAGTCTTGTGGTCCAGGGGTACAATCAAGTGATTAGAGGGCAAAGACTGGTTGTCCAGGGCTGGGGTCAAGTGATTAGAGAGCAAAGACTGGTGGTCCAAGTGATCAGAGGGCAGAGTCTTGTGGTCCAGGGCTAAGATCAAGTGATTAAAGGGCAAAGACTGGTTGTCCATGGCTGGGGTCAAGTGATTAGAGGGCAAAGACTGGTGGTCCAAGTGATCAGAGGGCAGAGTTGTGTGGTCCAGGGGTACGATCAAGTGATTAAATGGCAAAGACATGTGGTCCAGGGCTGGGGTCAAGTGATTAGAGGGCAAAGACTGATGGTCCAAGTGATCAGAGGGCAGAGTCTTGTGGTCCAGGGCAAAGACTGGTGGTCCTGGGCTGGGGTCAAGTGATTAGAAGGCAAAGACTGGTGGTCCAAGAGATCAGAGGGCAGAATCTTGAGGTTCAAAACTGGAGTCAAATGAATAGAGGGCAGAGTCTGGGTTCTTGTACAATAGGGTTCTCTTGCATCACCCAAGAGTCAGTAAATATGCAGGGTTTTTTTTATTAAACCTTTAGCTTTATGGACATTTGTGTGACTGACCATTTAAAACTGCCATTGTTCTATATACAGAAAAGTTGAAAACAAACAACAGCTTGGGTATATAGAGATGTATTAAGCACCTCTTGGGAATGGGATACATATTTGTGGAGAGAAATCACAAAATAAAAGGCCGGCTAAATAAAAAATGTACGTGTTTTTTATTTTATTATTTTAATCATATACCGGACAGTTTGCTTCTCAGTAAACGTTTGATGGGGTTAAAAGGACAGTCTAGTCAAAAACATTCATGATTCGGATAGGGCATGCAATTTTTAACAATTTACTTTTATCATAAAATTTGCTTTGTTCTATTGGTAATCTTTGTTGAAAGCTAAACTAGCAGACTCGGCTCCAGAACGAATGAAATGGGGGGTGCATTTTTTACAAAGCATGTATGAGAGTCAAAATAAGAGCAGAGTGAAGGGACATACCTTACAAGAGAAATAAAATAATGCTACACTGACAGTGCAATTACCACTCAGAGTGACATCAGCGTTTCTACTCAAATACACTCGCAACAGATGCATCTGACAAAAGCACTTTTAATCCATTCTGCACTGAGACTATAGTAGATATACTATGCAAATGCATATAGAGAGTAAACTACTGGTTAATGTAACCAGCTGGTAATGTTAGTAAACGGCATAAAATATGCATGACGTGAAGATGTATTAGCATCAGGAAACCACACGCTTTGTCTGTATAAGGTCGTAAATGACCTGCTATGCCAGTCACAGGCTCAGAGCGAATGCTGCCCGCCTGCCCGGTGGGTATATAATGCGAGCACAGAGCAGGGTCAAAGCTCGGTTAACACTGTATAATATGGTAAATAGAAAAGCTTGGGACTTACTGTGATACAGCAACCGGTGTGCGCCTCTGAGGGCCGCCATGTTTATGTAAAGTGGAAGCATTCCCTTAGTTAGTGTGCTGCTGCTGTCGGATGAGAAGGGCTCCTTCCCCTACTGCTTGTTTTGCTGGCCCAGTGCAGGCATTGGACTGTAACTTGAGCACAACACGCATATGGACTGGCATTGTATAAGGAACCACCCACTGTGTGTGACCGGTATAGACACGTTATGCTGGGAAAACCTACTGCGTGTGACTGCTATATACACACTATAATGGGAACACCCACAGCATGATTGATATGTACACAATTTGCTGACTGGTTGCTGGTATAATTTGTGAACTGTTCCCATTGAGTGACTGGTTTATAAAGTTTTTTGAGAACGTTTACAGTTCGGGGCTGGTGTTATAGCTACCCTAGGTGAAGGCGCATTGCGTGTAAGAGATTTATTCTATACAGTCTCCCTGTGAGAGTCTGGTTTGCACACATTGTGCTGGGAACAGTTTCTGTGTGTTGCTTGTAAAAGTTCAGCATCAGTCCACTGAGAAAGTGACACACACACAATATGCTGTGTAAATACCCACTTGGTGTGACTGGTATCATAACTAGGGTTACCAGAATTATGACACACTTATTTATACAATAACAAAATTATTTTTTGCGGGGGCACAGCATTTCATTTGGGCAAGCATTGCCCATCAATGCCCCCCTTGGAGCCGACCCTAAAACCTAGGTAAGCTCATAAGCTAATTTCTAAGCCCTTGAAGACCGCCTCTTATCCTAGTGCATTTTTACAGTTTTTCACTACCCACTTTGTATGCTCACTGCTATTTCAAAGAATACTTTTCCTATCATGATTGCTGATGCAAAATTGATAATCCACCTTAATGAGTACAGAGAATATGAGGTAGGAGGGGGTAAACAAAACCTCACAGGTAAATTAGCTAAAAGTAATGACACCAAGCTTCCCTAGGAGAAAGTGTAACAAGTACAATTTTCAGATGTATTTTAGAGCAAAATGAAACAAAATAAATAATGAACATATATTGCAAAAAATTATTTTCACTAATAAAACATTTTATGCTTTGTTGAAATTCCAAGTTTAAAATAGTTTATTATGAAATTGCATGATATTATGTTAATATACCACACAATTTCAGTAAAGCAAAGTGTGAACTCAGCATTGATTATACTGATTGGCCGTTGTGTGTTTTTGCACGCTACCTACCTAGGTATCTCTTCAACAAAGAATACAATGAGAATGAAGCAAATTTCATAATCAAAGTAGATTGGAAACTTTTAAAATTGTTTGCTCTGAGTCACAAAAGACAAATATTGTGTTTCATGTCCCTTTAAGAAAGTGAACAAACTATAAAGGTAGGAGTCCTCCACCTTTCTGCCTGGAATCTGGGCCTTGATCCGATATGCAGCGTCGCCCGCAAAAGCCGGCAACGACAAATTTTGCGCTGGTTTGGTATCACATATACGGCGTAACCTAGAAGTTACGCTCGTATATTTCTGCCTTCGGCCGTAGATTTTTGGCCCATTGACAGGTATACCAAACCAGCCGCAGTTTGGTATCCAATATACAGCATAAGGACTTACGTGGCGAAAATGGAGAAATCTTACTCCATTTTCACCTCGCCACAAATTGCAGGCGTAGTAAGCCTTACGCTGTGTATTGGAGCCCCGTAACTCCCTAAACTACCTGCAAAATAAAACCTAACGCATGCGCAATGTCTATCTACCTGTCAACCGCAAACTGTTAAATAAAACCTAACACCTAACGCATGCGCAATGTCTACCTGTCAACCGCGATCCCCCGCCGCAATCCCTAATAAAGTTGTTAACCCCTAAACCGCCGTTCCCTGACCCCGCCGCCACCTACATTAACTACCCCCTAATATGAGCCCCTTACACCGCCGCCACCTACATTAACTACACCCTAATGTGAGCCCCTTACACCGCCGCCACCTACATTAACTACCCCCTAATGTGAGCCCCTTACACCGCCGCCACCTACATTAACTACCCCCGAATGTGAGCCCCTTACACCGCCGCCACCTACATTAACTACCCCCTAATGTGAGCACCTTACACACAATTATTTTGAAAGATCAATGTAATAAATTCAAACTGTGATACTCTTTACAAATCCACAATGTTAGTATAAATGGGGTGTCTGCAATTTATCGTTATTATATATACTCTCTTTCTGATTTCAGTCATTGAACAATTTAACTTGTTTTTTTAATTAAGTGACTTGTCATATTTTATTTTGTTGGGATTAGCACAGCAAAACACTGTATGTACTAAAACGATTTACAATGATTCACATATTTATTTCCCAATCACTGGGAATAATTTTAAAATGACCCAATACTCACTTATAATTAGAAAATATTTAAATCCTCAAAAGAGATCTGACGATAAAGGTGCTGACTATAATCACCCATATTACTAGCGTAAGGAAGTTTAAGTTTGAATATATATATGACCATGTTTGAAACAACCTCAATATTAGTTGGTCTTCTTACATCGTGGGGTGAGAAGATGACAGTGAAAATGCTTAGATAAGTACATGCGTAAATGTAAGAAGCACAACTTTCCAAAGTGCAATAATACAATGCTCTTTCAAAAGCATATAAGATCATAAGCTTGGGTTCAACACAAGGTAGTATTTACAAATGCCACTACGTCAATATATATATATATATAGGTATATCAGCAATACTTTCATTTACATAGAATTACTCTCTACCCTAATATCTATGGCTAGTCTGTCTCATTAGTAAGTTATTCTACATTACCATTCAGCTGATCGGAACAGCCAATAGAATGCAAGCTCAATCTGATTGGCTGATTGGATCAGCCAATCGGATTGAACTTGAATCTGATTGGCTGATTGAATCAGCAAATCAGATTTTCTTACCTTAATTCCGATTGGCTGATAGAATCCTATCAGCCAATCGCAATTCGAGGGACCCCATCTTGGATGACGTAATTTAAAGGAAACTTCATTCGTCTTTCAGTCATCGGGCCAGCTGGATGTTCTGCGTCGGAGGTCGGAAGAAAGAAAATTGAAGATGCCGCTTGGATAAAGACATCGCCGGGATGGAAGACCTCTTCTTTGCCACTTGGATGAAGACATCGCCGGGATGGAAGACCTCTTCTTTGCCGCTTGGATGAAGACATCGCCGGGATGGAGGACCACATCTGGATGAAGAGTTCGGCCCGGCTGGGTGAAGACGACTCAAGGTAGGGAGATCTTCTGTGGGTTAGTGTTAGGTTTTTTTAAGGGGGGTTTGGGTGGGTTTAGAGTAGGGGTATGTGGGTGGTGGGTTGTAATGTTGGGGGGTGGTATTGTGTTTTTTTTACAGGCAAAAGAGCTGATTACTTTGGGGCATGCCCCGCAAAAAAGCCCTTTTAAGTGCTGGTAAAAGATCTGGTTACTTTTTAATTTAGAATAGGGTAGGGCATTTTTTTATTTTGGGGGGCTTTATTATTTTATTAGGGGGCTTAGAATAGGTGTAATTAGCTTAAAATTCTTGTAATCTTTTTTTATTTTTTTGTAATTTAGTTTAGTGTATTTAATTGTATTTTAGTTTAGATATTTGTAGTTTATTTAATTTATTGATAGTGTAGGTGTATTTGTAACTTAGGTTAGGATTTATTTTACAGGTAAATTGGTAATTATTTTAACAAGGTAGCTATTAAATAGTTGTTAACTATTTAATAGCTATTGTACCTAGTTAAAATAAATACCAAGTTACCTGTAAAATAAATATAAACCCTAAAATAGCTACAATGTAATTATTAATTACATTGTAGCTATCTTAGGGTTTATTTTATAGGTAAGTATTTAGATTTAAATAGGAATATTTTAATTAATAATATTAATATTAATTAGATTTATTTTGATAAGAATTTAGTTAGGGGTGTTAGTTAGGGTTATTATACTTAATATATATATAATATAATAACTATATAATATAATTAGGGTTAATATAGGTGGCGGCGGTGTAGGGGGATTAGATTAGGGGGTAATTAATTTAATATAGGTGGCGGCGGTGTAGGGAGATTAGATTAGGGGTTAATACATTTATTATAGGTGGTGGCGGTGTAGGGGGATTTAGATTAGAGGCAAAAGAGCCGATTACTTTGTGACAATGCCCCGCAAAAAGCCCTTTTAAGGGCTGGTAAAAGAGCTGGTTACAGAGCTGGTTACTTAGGGCAATGGCCGCAAAAAGCCCTTTTAAGGGCTGGCAATAGAGCTGTTTACTTTGGGGCAATGCCATGCAAAAAAGCCCATTTCAGGGCTATTTGTAGGGTTAGACTTAGGTTTAGTGGTAGGGATATTTTAGTATTTTAGGGGTTAATTAATTTAATATAGCTGGCGGCAGTGTAGGGGGATTAGATTAGGGGTTAATAATTTAATATAGGTGGCGGCGGTATAGGGGGATTAAATTAGGGGTTAATAATTTTAATATAGCTGGCAGCGGGGTAGGGGGATTAGATTAGGGGTTAATAATTTTAATATAGCTGGCGGCGGGGTAGGGGGATTAGATTAGGGGTTAATAATTTAATATAGCTGGCGGCGGGGTAGGAGCTCACATTAGGGGGTAGGTAATGTAGGTGGCGGCGGTGTAAGGGGCTCACATTAGGGGGTAGGTAATGTAGGTGGCGGCGGTGTAAGGGGCTCACATTAGGGGGTAGGTAATGTACGTGGCGGCGGTTTAGGGGTTAATAACTTTATTATGTGCGGCGGGGTCCAAGAGCGGCGGACGTGGTTTAGGGGTTAATATATTTATTATTAGGAGAGTGAAGGGGGATAGCAGATAGAGGGGTATACGTGTCAGGCTATGTTTGGGAGGCGTGTTAGACAGTTATGGGTGATTTAATACTTTAGTCAGTTTTTGTAGGCACCGGCAGTTTCTAAAGTGCCATAAGTCACTGGCGACTCCAGAAATTTGTACTTACGCAGATTTCTGGACATCGCTAGTTTGTCAGACGTACGGCACTGACGGCGCCGTATATGGGAAAGCTCGAGTTGCGATATGAAACTACGGCCGGCGCAGGTTTCCACGCTTGCGCCAAAACCTGCGCCGTATATCGGATCGCGCTCCTGATAACTTCTCTTTACTTAGGTTATCTTCCTAGTTAATTTATTGTTTTTTTTGTTTTCTAATGATTGTTCCCAATAGCTACAGTGGGTAACTGAACCCAAAAAGAAGCAGCTACCAGTAAGGTGGCACTAGATAGACATTAAAGGGCCACTGTAAGTAAATATTTTCGATGCCTGTTACTAACTACCCCAAATACGCTTTTTATCAATAGCATTTCATTAACATATCTCTACCGTATATCAGAAATCTTGTCTGCAAATTTAAATGTTTTCCAAACCCACTCCATGGATATCCTTTGCTCTGTACCAATCCGTTTACAATACCTAGGTTTCAAAATGGCGCTTTAAACACAAAGTTATTGGTTTAAGTATTTTGAACACTCAGTGCTGAAAATAGTGGGCAGGATAACGTGACATCATCGGCGAATAAAAGATATAACTTTTAGAACGTTATGAAACTTTGTTTTGGAGAAAATATAGGTCAGTAGGTTTTAATTAATGTTTATTAACTTTAATATGTTAGTTGTTTAGCTTAAAAATTATAACAGAAAGTAATCCTTTAATGTATTTTCAATGCCTTGTAACAGCTGCAGAGTCTAAAATGCATGATAAATTGCATTTCAGGTTTATTTGTGTATATGAATTAGTTGGTTTTGTGCTTTTAAAACACAACCTATTGAAATGGCTTGAGTCAGCAGGTAGTATCAGAGTTCATTGTGTTATCAGTTTGTGTACACACACTTGCTTCCTTATATTTGTTTGGAAAACCAAAGCTCAATACTTAGAGTGGACAATGGGAAATTAACGTTTTATTACTTAACTATCCTGCACCCCACCGGGAGTGTAATTTTCTGCTGCTGGCTGTTTACAATGCTTGTCAATAGCCTGGACATAAAAGACCAGTAAACTTTCAGACTGTATAGGTTGGGATACCACAGGCTAAATAAGCATAAATAGGGGGGGAAAGGAGCTACTTGTAAACAATTTACTACTACACAGTAAACTTGAAAGCTAAGCAGAAAGTGGAACACCCAAATCAGAGAAAGAAAAACAAAAAAAAAGGCTATAAGAGAACTAAAATTGGTTGAGAAACTCAGAGCAGAAGCAATGGAATCACAGGTCAGGAAGTATCATGTTTCAAATAGACAGAGAACTCCTATGGATAAGATGCTAGAGCAAAAAAATAGTATATGAAATAGGATCAGAGAATTAGACAAGATGAATAAGACACTGGGGCATATAGCATGGAAATAAGAAGAAAATAACAAGGACAATTAATAAAATTACTGAACATAGAAGAATCCTGCCTTGTCAATATAGTTGGCGGCGGTGTAGGGGGATTAAAGGGACAAGAAACCCAACATTTTTCCTTCATGATTCAGACAGAGCATACAATTTTAAACAACTTTCCAATTTACGTCAATTATCTAATTTGCTTAATTTTCTTAGTATCGTTTGTTGAAGGAGCAATAATGCACTACTAGGAACTAACTTAGTGACAGTCAGTGACAAGACGCATATACATACAGCCACCATTTAGCAGGTTCTGAACCTACCTAGGTATACTTTTCAACAAAGGATAAAAATAGATTGAAACAAAATTTGATAATAGAAATAAATGGGAAAGTTGTTAAAGTTAAGCTCTATCTGAACCATGAAAGAAAATAATTGGGTTTCATATCCCTCCAGCAAGGACTTCTATTATTGAAACCAGTAGTTTTGGGACTCAAGAATGTTAACTGACACATTAGCTGGGTTAACAGAACCCATTATAATACTCTGATTTTTTTTTATTGTATCATGTACCTGATGAAGTAGCCATTATTACTGCAGACCCAGAAACATTCTGTATTTTTAATTGCTTTTTTTGTTTAAGATATTGCAGTTTTCTTGGATTGGATATATCTACGTATACTATTTGTTTGACTCAATGAAGTCAGATATTCTTATTCTATGCAAAAGTCATTTTTATTTTTTTTAAAAAAGTAATCGATTTAAAACAGTCATGGAAACAGGTGTATTTGAAGGTAAAATGTACAGTATATAAACAATGAAACCGGATGGAACCGCCAAACGTATTTATTAATAATGAAATAGTTTATTTGCCCCTTTACCCTTATGTACAGTGTTTTGCTTTGTTTTGTTTTTTTGTTTAAGTACAGAGAATCATTTTTTCTTCCAAAATTTTTTATAGTCGTCTACATTAAATTCATCAACATATTCTTCCTCAGCTCGTTTAGCTTTGACCTTCTTGCTCTGGTCTCGCTTGCGCAGCCTGGCTCTCCTATCTTCTTCAGATAGCGTGGTGATATCAATTGGCATCTGGGGAGACAAAAAATATAAATTTACTTTTATACCACATTCACTGGTGAAATTAGTCCAATTTTACTGCTCTATTAATTTACATTCCAACACCCTTTTTTTAAATGCAAACTTTACATTTTCATAAAATAAAATGGTCTTCGTTTTATAGCAACTGAAAATTCATGCTAAAATACAAATTTTATCAAAAAAGTAGAAGATTTGACTGATTAAAATGGAATAGCTTCACAGTATTGGAGGCATTCTGTAAGTTTCAATAGATAATTGCTACAGCAGTTGGATAGGTACCATGTGTACAGCAAATTTAAAAATCAATAAGTTAAAGCTGAAAGTAACAAAGTAAAAAGGTCATTGGCATTCTCATAGACCAAATAATACATACAGAAAGAACAGCATAAATAAAAAGAGAGAAGCGCTCAACCTGGGAACGAACAATAGCATAATAGCTTGTTCTATGGCTAGTTACCACCCAAGAAGCTGCCTCTTTTTGCTCAATATGTGCCTTTCACAGAGAAGAACTTTCCTGAAGCATATCAGTCTGATCCTGACTTCACAGTACAGTCAAGCCCAGAAATACCAGGCAATCCCTCTCTGAACAAGAGAAACAGCAAAACCCCAGACGTACATTTCAGCCTATTGTGGGCTTCGTCAGTGAGGTGCAGCCATAACCCTCTAGGCACACTGAGCAACGGGTCCACGTCTGGATTCCCGCATCACACTTAGGGAGACTTCCCTAAGTGTCATAATTTGCATAAATAAAAAGAAGCGCTCAACCTGAGAACGAACAATAGCATAATAGCTTGCTCTATGGCTAATTACCACCCAAGAAGCAGCCTCTTTTGCTCAACATGTGCCTTTCACAGTGAAGAACTTTCCGGAAGCAGCCGAGTGGCTTGTTCTATGGCCTGGTTACCACCTGGGAGCAGCTTCTTTCAGCCCAATTGTGCTTTTCAGAGAGGAAAACTTTCCTAAACGATATCAATCTGATCCTAACAAGGTCAGTCCAACTGGAAATACCAGGCAATACTGCTCTGAATAAGGGAAATGGCAGCCCCAGACGATTGTTTCAGCCTTCTTTGGGCTTTATTAGTGAGGTGCAACCGTAACTCTCTAGGCACATAGAGCAAGGAGATCACATCTGGTTTCCCCCCATCACCCTTAGGGAGACTTTCTGCTAAAAAAACTGCTTAAGTTTCTGCTAAAAGGTGCATAAAATCCAGCACATAGCCATGAATTCTCCAACACAATACAATGGGTCATACTGAAGAGCTCAGTGAACATGACACCTTTGCCACAAGTCAGTTCAGGAAATTCCTGCCCTACTAGACCTCCTACAGTCACCTGTAAGTACTATTGTGAAGTAGAAGCAGTAACAGCTCAGCCATGAACTAGTACACCATGAAAACTTATGCACATCCCTATCAAACACTTCTTGCTTTTATGTAAACAATTGTGTTTGCCCGACACTCCCTAGAGAGGCACAAAAGCAAACAATCTAACCCAAACTACTTAAACAAGCTATTTGCAGCAAAACTGATGGTTGAGTGCGGGTCAGTAACCATGGTATTACTGATCAGCTGATTACTTCACCTGTACATTGGTTCAGCTATAACATTGATGGCGAACTTTGGCATGCCAGATTTTTCAGAACTACATTTCCCATGATGTTTGACAGGACTTCAGAGTGCTCAAGTATTATGGGAAATCTAGTTCTGAAACATTTGAAGTGCCAAGGTTCACCATCATTAAGCTATAATAAAAACCTGGCCTGTTGGGGGTATTTGAGGACCACAGTTGAGAAACACTGCTTTAGGACGCACATTTATTCCAAACCAGACACTGCAACATGCTAGACAACGACTGTGTGCTATGTGCAAGCATTCATACCTATATCCAACAGGCAACATCAAACAGGTTTAACAATACATACAAAGTTGTTCTAGCGGCATGTGCCTACAAGGCAAAATAATGCACATTTTACTCACAAATCTAGTTTAAATTCTTTGAAAAAAAAAAAAAAAAAAAAAATTTGGATGCAGATCGTATGCACACATGTTAAAGGGACACTAAACCCAATTTTTTTTTCTTTCATGATTCAGATAGAGCAATTTTAACCCCTTAGTGACCACATCACTTTTCCATTTTCTGTCCGTTTGGGACGAAGGCTATTTTTACATTTCTGCAGTGTCTGTGTTTAGCTGTAATTTTCCTCTTACTCATTTACTGTACCCACACATTGTATATCGTTTTTATTTTATAAAATATGAGGGGGGAAAAAAAAACACACTTTTTCTAACTTTGACCCCCAAAATCTGTTACTCATCTACAACCACCAAAAAACAACCATGCTAAATAGTTTCGAAATTTTGTCCTGAGTTTAGAAATACCCAATGTTTACACGTTCTTTGCAAGTTATAAGGCAATAAATACAAGTAGCACTTTGCTATTTCAAAACTACTTTTTTCCCCAAAATTAGCGCTGGTTACATTGGAACACTGATATCTTTCAGGAATCCCTGAATATCCCTTGACATGTATAAATTTATTTTAGAAGACATCCCAAAGTATTGATCTAGGCCCATTTTGGTATATTTCATGCCACCATTTCACCGCCAAATGCGATCTAATAAACAAACGTTCACTTTTTCACAAACTTTAGGTTTCTCACTGAAATTATTTACAGACAGCTTGTGCAATTATGGCACAAATGGTTGTAAAGGCTTCTCTGTGATCCCCTTTGTTAAGAAATAGCAGACATAAATGGCTTTGGCGTTGCTTTTTGGTAATTAGAAGGCCGCTAAATGCCGCTGTACACCACACGTGTATTATGCCCAGCAGTAAAGGGGTTAATTAGGGAGCTTGTAGGGTTATTTTTAGCGTTAGTGTAATGTAGTAGACAACCCAAAGTATTGATCTAGGCCCATTTTGGTATATTTCATGCCACCATTTCATTGCCAAATGTGATCAAATAAAAAAAATCGTTCACTTTTTCACAAACTTTAGGTTTCTCACTGAAATTATTTACAAACAGCTTGTGTAATTATGGCACAACTGGTTGTAAAGGCTTCTCTGGGATCCCCTTTGTTCAGAAATAGCAGACATATATGGCTTTGACGTTGCTTTTTGGTAATTAGAAGGCCGCTAAATGCTGTTGTGCACCACACGTGTATTATGCCCAGGAGTGAAGGGGTTAATTATTTAGCTTGTAGGGAGCTTGCAGGGTTAATTTTAGCTTTAGTGTAGAGATCAGCCTCCCACATCACACCCCCTGATCCCTCCCAAACAGCTCTCTTCTCTCCCCCATCCCACAATTGTCCCCGCCATCTTAAGTACTGGCAGAAAGTCTGCTAGTACTAAAAAAAAAAAAAGTTTGTTTTTAACCTCTTAAGGACATGTGACGGAATTTTTCCGTCATAAAACAATTGAGCAAACTGAAAGCTGTGTCCTTAAAGGGTTAAAATAAAACTAAAACAAAAACAAAAACCTTATTCTGCTGTGTAGGATCCCGCCCAAACAGCTTTCTAACCCCCACCTCTGCTTTATTGTGGCTATATTGGGTACTGGCAGCTGTACCTACCACTGTACACGCTCCCGTACGCACATACCCGCACACGATCCTGCCCCCCTCCTCCACCGATGGCTGACCACCGGCCTACCTGGATAAGCTCCCACCCGCCAACAAATACGGCCACAGAGTGGCTCTCTCTGCATCGGACTGCTAAAAACTTATTGCAGGATGCCTCAATATCGAGGCATCACTGCAATAACATGAAAGCGGCTGGAATCTATCAGGATCGATTCCACCGCTTTCAAACACCAACGACGTCCTTGGTCGTTAACTGCATTTTTTTGCAGGACGTACCCCATACGTTGTTGGTCATTAAGGGGTTAAGCAACTTTCTAATTTACTTCTATTATCATTTTTTCTTCATTCTCTTGCTATCTTTAGTTGAAAAAGTAGGAATCTAAGCTTAGGAGGAGCCAGCCCATTTTTGGCTCAGCACCTGGGTAGCACTTGCTGATTGGTGGCTACATTTAGCCACCAATCAGCAAGCGCTACCCAGGATTCTGAACAAAAAATGGGCCGGCTCTTAAGCTTAGATTCCTGCTTTTTCAACTAAAGATAGCAAGAGAACAAAGAAGAATTGATAATAGGAGTAAATTATAAAGTTGCTTAACCCCTTAATAACAACTGACGTACCAGGTACATCATGCATTAACAATCAGTTAATGACAATGGACGTACCTGGTACGTCAGTTGTCTAACAGAGTGCTGGAAGTGATCACAATCACTTCCAGCAGCTCTGAGGGTATTGCAGTGATGCCTCGATATGGAGGCATCCTGCAATACCCCTTTACAAGACTCCGATGCAGAGAGAGCCACTCTGTGGCCCTCTCTGCACCGGTAGTGATGGTGCCTCTGACCGGTGGGAGGAGGGAGCGTGTGCGCGCGCGTGCACGTGTGCACGTGCACATGCGCACATTAGCCACACTGACACCAATGAAAAAGTAAGGGGAAAAAAAGTTATTTTATTTTTTTTATATTTAAAAGGATCTGTGAGGGGGAGGGGGTGGGGGTATTGCTACACTACAGAAATAATTAAACACAAATAACAGTTATAAATACAATTAAAATAAGTTTGGTTTGTGGGGCCAAACTGGGTACTGGCAGACAGCTGCCAGTACCCAAGATGGCGGTAATTAGGTAGGGGAGAGGGTTAGAGAGCTGGAGGGGGGGGGGGGGATCAGGGAGGTTGGTGCTAAGGCAGGGGTCCATCACAACTAAAATATTTTATAATTTTTATTTAAAAAAAAAAAAAAAAAACTCTTATTTAGTACTGGCAGACTTTCTGCCAGTACTTAAGATGGCGGTAACAATTGTGGGGTGGGGGAGGGAAGAGAGCTGTTTGGGAGGGATCAGGGGGTGGGATGTGTCAGGTGGGAGGCTGATCTCTAAAATTAACCCTGCAAGCTCCCTACAAGCTACCTAATTTAACCCCTTCACTGCTGGGCATAATTCACGTGTGGTGCGCAGCATCATTTATCGGCCTTCTAATTACCAAAAAGCAACGCCAAAGCCATATAAATCTGCTATTTCTGAACGAAGGGGATCCCAGAGAAGCTTTTACAACAATTTCTGCCATAATTGCACAAGCTGTTTGTAAATAATTTCAGTGAGAAACCTAAAATTGTGAAAAATGTAAAGTTTTTTTGTTTTTTTTTATTTGCTCGCATTTGGCGGTGAAATGGTGGCATAAAATATACCAAAATGGGCCTAGATCAATACTTGGGGTTGTCTACTACACTAAAGCTAAAATTAACCCTACAAGCTCCCTAATTAACCCCTTCACTCCTGGGCATAAAACACGTGGGGTGCGCAGTGGCATTTAGCGGCCTTCTAATTACCAAAAAGCAACCACAAAGCCATATAAGTCTGTTATTTCTGAAAAAGGGGATCCCAGAGAAGCATTTACAACCATTTGTGCCATAATTGCAGAAGCTGTTTGTAAATAATTGCAGTGGGAAACCTAAAGTTTGTGACAAAATTTGTGAAAAAGTGAACTTTTTTTTTTTTTTTTATCGCATTTGGCGGTGAAATGGTGGCATGAAATATACCAAAATGGGCCTAGATCAATACTTTGGGATGTCTTCTAAAACAAAATATATACATGTCAAGGGATATTCAGATATTCCTGACAGATATCAGTGTCCCAATGTAACTAGCGCTAATTTTGAAAAAAAGTGGTTTGGAAATACCCTATTGCCCTATAAATTGCAAAAAAAAAGCTAAGAACATGTAAACATTGGGTATTTCTAAACTCAGGACAAAATTTAGAAACTATTTAGCATGGGTGTTTTTTGGTGATTGTAGATGTGTAACAGATTTTGGGGGTCAAAGTTAGAAAAAGTGTGTTTTTTTCCATTTTTTCCTCATATTTTATCTTTTTTTTTTTTAGTAAATTATAAGATATGATGAAAATAATGGTATCTTTAGAAAGTCCATTTAATGACGAGAAAAACGGTATATAATATGTGTGGGTACAGTAAACGAGTAAGAGGAAAATTACAGCTAAACGCAAACAGTGCAGAAATGTAAAAATAGCCATTGTCATTAAGGGTAAGAAAATTGAAAAATGGTCCGGTCATTAAGGGGTTAAAATTGCTTCTCTATCTGAATCATAAAAAATTGCTTTAATTTGCCTTTAATGCAATGAAAGCTGCAAGTCGCATACAAGACACTTAGACACGTTTCTTACAGTTAGGATCCTGCGTGGCTCCTTGTACTGGATCTGTATGGTAGAGCCGTCAGTTTGAACCAGTAACACTGGATAGGTCCTACTATAGGTCTGTCTACCACAGCGCACTATGGAGGTTCTGTTGGAATTCTCCAGGCCTGCAGATGTATGTAAACTGCAAGCAGCTGGAAGAAAGCTTCTATAAACACTGTGATGTATAAATCTAAAAAAAACAAACAAAAAAACCAGAACATTGTAATATTAGTAATATTGTGGCTCCAACATTTTCTTTACCTTGGCATGAGGTTGACAAAATATAAAATAAAATATTTTTAAAAGTAGTTTTTTCTTTCAAATTGGAAGAAAAATATATTTTGTTTCACAAAAGAATTTTGTATTGCACAGCTTTATTAAAAGTATTTTTTTTTTAACCCATTTGATATGCAAAGCAGTTTGCTTCTTATTCTGGCATAGACATAGCAGAAGATAAAGTTATATGCATTGTATTCACACACACACCAAAAAATATATATTTATCCAAAATACTGATGTGATACTAATGCTTCTGTAAATATTATCTCTAAGTATTGAAGACTTTTCAGTTTACTTATAACCTAAATAACATCTAGTATATATCACTTAAAATTCACTGAAAATAAGTAAATAATAAAAATACCTTTGGTAGTAGATGAAGTTACCTGAAAGTAGTGTTTAGAGCTAGCAAGCCCTTGCCCATTGCAGCCATGGATGTGGCAAATTGAGATTTATTAAGCACAAAACTGGAGAATTTGGAATTTCTTTCTGGCTAGTGATGCATTGTACGGAGGTCCCTTCAAATGTCCTTAATTACCACTGAAATTAAATTTTAAAAAATAGGAAAATGTCAAAGGGGAGACAAAAAAGGAATTTGCAATATTCTAACAAGAAAACTAAATTAGTGTTGGGTGAAACTTGCATATAATAGAGAACATGAACCCAAGTGCTTGGCTTTATTTTGAACACATTCAGGCACCCTATATAGTGTGATAAAACCTATTAAACTGGTTAAATGATTGCATATATATTATTGATTATACAAATACAGAAATGTTTTGTCTTCAAAAGTATGTAATGGTATTATTATTAGCCCTTTAGCTGCCACAGAGCATAATGTATGCAAACACCTTATCCCCAGAGCAGGAAATTTCAGCTATGAATAATATCACTGTAAAAGATCAAGTTATTCAATTAGAGCTCCACTAAATAACAGACTGGGATTTACCCAACAATCTGTTCTGGTTCCGCGCTCACCTTCCATGATAGTGTTATTACTAAATGCCACTTTAAAACAGGTGTAGAGGTAGCAGCAAATAGTTATCCATTTCTTAACTAATTAATGAGGCTTACCCAGAAGTACCCATCATTAAAGGGATATTAAACAAATATGTTAAATCAAATATAAAAAAAGAAAATAACTTGTTTTCGTGCACAATTAGACATTCTGTGTAGCCCTTTCCCAAGTGTGATAAGAGCAGAGAATAATCAAAACCTAAGTTTTATTCTGTCAGGTCATGAGCAAATCGGACTCCCTATTTTCTAGTCTATTCACTGGTCTAATAGACTTATGACATCAGGATAAGATAAACCTTCCTGCACATACATCCTCCCCCATGTAGGACCCTGATAGAAAGCACAAATGTAGAAAAAAAAAAGGTAAAATCCATTTAAATAGATGAATACATAATTATAGCAACTGCTTAGTACTTTTTTGCAGACTGTTTAACATCCCTTTAATGAAACTGAAGATTTGTAATGTCACAAGGTAGTGGCGGCGGAAGATTCCTTATAGCTTGAGCACAACATGACGTTATAAGCCAACCGGGAAACCTCGGAAATAACATGATACTAACCGCTGTCAAAGTCACGCTGTTATTTCGGCGCAGCACAATTACATCATCAAGCAGCGACTCGCCTGACGTAGTTCCGCCTCTTTTCAGCTAAAGCATAGGCAACTCTGACGTTGTGTGAACGCGCCCTCTAAATTCAATCATGTCCACTCCAACACTCCAAGCTTCTCTCGAGTGCAACCTGCACCTAGGATCCGACTTTAACCACGCCCACTTTGTCCAATCACATCCATAGGATAATTTGCAACCCGCCCAAATGTGTAACTACCATTACAAACATACAGTAACCCCGCTATGTGGTTAGCCACGCCTCTTTATTCTCCTTGCCCTATCCCAGCCCTCTATCAGACAGTAACCTCGCCCCTCACTTTCAAGCAGCCTCAGTGCTCTGTGAGCCGCCTGGTACATGATAAGCAGGAGGATCCTGTCCCGTCTGGTGGCCTCAGGTAAGTGCACGTTGTTACAGTGTAGCGTTACTGATGTATTCAGGGATTGTCTTCATCCTGTGTATTTGTATACTGAGTGTATAATGTCATATATTCCTCATAGTGACCGTATAGTGCATCAGTGCTGGGCTGTAATGAGTACATTATGTACGTGCCCTGACACCCAGTGTATATAACATGTTATCCTGACTCTGGCACTGACAGGACTGTCTGTAGATAGGGACTGATGGGAGGGTGACACATTCACTGACAGTGTGTGCTACTGCATTTGTACTTCATATCCTTTGTTGTCTCAAGTAATGAACCACAGCCCTCTCTGGCAGGTAGGGTGATATATATATATATATTTGGGTCAGCTCTACCTGCTCAGTGTTGCAATAATTTGCAAAGCTCTGGCAGACAAGAGGTTAAAGTAAATGTAGAGTTAACTTATGTGCCATGTTGTAATGTGCCATAGCTTTCTCTAGCAGACAAGGGGTTAATCAGATGTAGAATATTCTGTGCCTGTTACACTGCAGTATTTTTCATTTCTTTCTAGTAACCAATAAGTTAAAAGTACAGTAATGTTTCCAATGATCAATCTTGCTAGCTCCTTTGCCGTTATTGAATACCTACTAAGTCCGCCTCCTATGTCACATATGCCGCGCTGAGTACCTCAGACCGCCCACAACAGAACGTTATTTTTTTCAATGAGGTGACCTTTCCACCTCTTAGCCAATAGCCATGCGACCCAATTGGCATTATGCTGTGTGGCTTGCACGCTATTGGCTAGCATCACCTCATTGATAAAATAGCGTTCTGCCAGCGGCGGCCTGAGAGGCTCAGCACGGCATACACTGCAGGCAAATAAAGGAACATTTAGCATGAAGTATTTTATACTGGAGCACTACATGGCAATAAATAGTGCTGCTATCTAGTGCGCTTGCAAATGGATAATGTTTTTGCAAAACTGCTACCTTATAGTGCTCCAAACATTTGCACGCTTGTGCCTGCTTTTCAATAGATACCAAGAAAGTGAAGAAAATTTGACAGTAGAAGCAAATTAGAAAGTTGTTTAGAATTACATGCTCTATCTGAATCATTAAAGAACATTTTGGGGTTTTGTATCCCTTTAAAAAATGTTTTTTTTTTGTGTGAGACAATGTTTATACTTGGCTGATGTGTTATATTATAGCAAAACAACAGAAGTGCCTTGCAATTGCAAGGTGTTTAATGTCCCTTTAAGGTATATATATATATATATATATATATATATATATATATATATATATATATATTTTTAGTATCTGATTTGAAAAAAAAAATTGCATCTGAGTTGTTTTTTTTTTTTTTAATTACTTTACTTCAATATATTTCCTTCTGTTACTCCTAAAACTGTGCAGCAGACACCTTAGAGCGATAGGAAAGTCAAAATGAAACTTACATGATTCAGTTAGAGCATGTCACAGTCCTTTAGATTTACTTTCACTTTAAAATGACAAACGCTAGGATTTACTATTGAAACAAATAAAGGGCACTTTCATTCATGAAGTATAAGATACTTTATGTAGAAAGCTCCTTTATTTGATTCAATCGATCACCGTTTTTATCTGCTACAGCAGAGCACGGCTAAAAGAAATTTTTGGCTAAGAGGTGACGTTTTCACCTCTTAGCCAATAGCCGTGCGGTAAATCCGGCTTGGCGCCCATGGGAGCCGGATTTACCGCACTGCTATTGGCTAAGAGGTGAAAACGTCACCTTAGCCCAAATTTTTTTTAGCCGTGCTCTGCTGTAGCAGCTAAAAACGGTGCTCGATTGAATCACATAAAGGAGCTTTCTACATGAAATATCTTATACTTCATGAATGAAAGTGCCCTTTATTTGTTTCAATAGTCAATCCTAGCGTTTGTAAAAGGCTAGGATTTACTTTCACTTTAAGACACTTTCAAATTCACTTCTAAGAATATGCACATATCCTACACTACTGGGAGCTAGCTGCTGATTGGTGCCTGATTACATTTGTCTTTTGTAGGGATGCACTGAAATTTCGGCCAAAAATGTACATTGCATGTGGGACAGTTTCTCATGCCAGATTATCTGTCCCTTTACGGTCGGCCAATGGTCAGAGAGCCCCTCCCTCACGTCACTTATAATGCAGCGATCACCATTATCTAGTGCAGGTCACAATCATGTGTATCCCAGGAGGTTACATACAGTGGTTGCTTGTCACTTGCTCCCTCTCCTACAGTTCTGGGGTTATTCTAGTGGCTAAAACTAATTATTGTTCTTCCAAAGTGTTGATGATGCAGCAGTACAGGAAACAACAATCGGGGTAGCTATAAACCCGCCAGAAATGTAAAACAGTGTATTATATCCTTGGCACAAATGCAGAGAACATGTTAGTGTGCTAGATGTTCCCTTTAGTAACCATAGATGCATGGTACATCTGTTTCATTCACTACAGCAAATCCTTTTTTGTCACAATCAATATGTTTATAGTAAAAACGCATGCAGAAGTGCTGGGGGCTGTGGTGGTTTTACAACACACTAAACTTTTAAAGGACCATAATAATTTAACAAATTAGAGCATGTCTTTTTTTTTTTTTTTTTTTTTTAAGAGCATGTCATTTTAACAATAGTAAATACATAGTTAAAGCACAACTTGGGAGTTGCAGTGACCTGCTTGGGGTTAAACACACAGAGTTTGTTAAAATTTACATTACAGGTAGCCCTCAGTTGACGCCGGGTTAGGTTCCAGAAGGAATGGTTGTAAATCAAAACCATTGTAAATTGAAACCCAGTTTATAATGTAAGTCAATAGGAGGTGAGGGAGTTAGGTTCCAGGCCCCTCTCAAAATTGTCATAAGTGACACCTAATACATTTTTAAAGCTTTGAAATGAAGACTTTAAATGCTAAACAGCATTATAAACCTAATAAAATAAGCACACAACACAGAATATATAATTAAACTAAGTTTAATAAACAAAAACATTTGCTAAACAGCATTATAAACCTAATAAAATAATCACACAACACAGACTTCACATGCATTTTTCTGCAAACAGTTCTTTCTTTGCATTCCAATCTGGACTGATTTATAGACAGGAAGATCTTGTTCCTTTTGAAATCTGCTCGATAGCTCAGGTCTGGTTAAACTGATTAATTTCAGCTTGCTTGACTTTGCTGCAACACAAGCACACAGCTCCACCTATTGGCTATTTTAATAAATGCACTGCTTCTCAATGCTTTTCAATAGCAGTCACATGACTAAAAAAAAAGTCCTTTTCATTTTCGTCCAAGGCATCCTGAATTTTCGGTTTCAGTCCAGAATTTTAATTTCGGGGCATCCTTAGATGGCTAAAGGAAGTGTTCAGCTAGATGCCAGCAGTGCAATGCTTTTCACTCGGCAAAAAATAACAAGATAGTGAAACAAATTTGATAAGCGAAGTGAATTGGAAAGTGGTTTCAAATTTTATGTTCCATCCAAATCATGAAATAGAAAATTGGGGTTTCCTGTCCCTTTAATATTCTGTTTCTATCAGCTTCTGTTTTTGTGCTTTTGCCAGAACTGTCTTGAGTAATGGAAGAAGGCTATAAAATACAATGTGTCAGCTGATTCTGCAGCAGTAAATTAAAATCCTGTACGTCAACCATCTGAAACCATTTATACTATAAAGGTTTAATTGCTTGTTCAATAACCATTTAATATAATTAGTGTAACATGCACATTATGTCCATTCATTCATAGTTGTACCCTGGTTCATACCATAAAGAGTTATTGTAGCTATAGAAAAACTGCAAAATACATAGTCCAGAAACAATTTGTAATTTTGCACTTAAAAGGACATTACATTTCTTGTTACGTCTTTTTAATTCTTTTACAGTCCATGAGTTTACCACCTCTATTGGAAGTGTATTCCATGAATTCACCACCCTTTCTGTAAAATAATTCTTCCTCACATTTCTCCTGAATCTGCTACACTTAACATTGTGTATGTAGTCCTGTGCCTATAGCTCTTTAACAGGTAACAGGACAGGGTATTGGAAAACTGTTTTACGCTTAATGTGTTTCAATGACTTCTTATACCAGCAGCAAAGTATAAAATGTATGATAATTTGAATCGCTCATTTATGTTTATTTTTGTATATGAAACAACTGGTGGTGTTATTTGAAACCACCCCCAGGGAAATTTCCTTATTTTAAAACTATCTCTACACACACACATACTTTCGTATCCTATCTTATCTCCTGAATGTATACCAAAGCTCAAAACGTAGACAACAAATTTTAAATTAACATTTTATTACTTATCTCTCCAACCTCCCACTGAGTGTAATTTCTTCTGCTGGCTACATTTACATAGCTTTTCTATAGCCAATACTTGGAGACAAGAAACCCAACATTTTTCTTTTATGATTCTGATAGATCATACACTTTTAAACTGTTTATTCAGAGAGAAATGTGTCCAATGGCACTACTTGGGTGAATTACAAAACCATTATCCCACGATAGTAATAATATGTAGACATGTGCGATTCGGTTTGATTCGGAAAATTCGACGATTCGAATCAAACCGAATTTCCGAATTAAAATTCTGCCGAATTTTCCGAATCGATTCGGAAATTCGGATGGCCATTGGGATTACACTAGTATTGTACAGTATGTTAGGTTAACACCTAATATACAGTATAATACTAGTCTAATCCCACCTAACACTTACCGAAATGCCGAATTTACGAACCGAATTGAACCGAATCCAGCCGAATTTCTTCGAATCCGAATGAATCCGAAACGAATCGATTCAGAATTTTCCAAATTCGAATCGAACCGAACTTCGAAAAATTCTGAATCGATCCGAACCGAATTTTTTCGACATGCACATGTCTATATGTAAGCAAATTGTAGTATTCAAACAGTTAATATAATTTTATTGTGGGTTGTGGGTGCTGTGTGTATATTTAAAAGTCTTAACGAGAATGTGAAGACAGGTAAGGGAACCTATTCTTCAAAAAGAACACATATAGCACTCTCAGTTTGAGTAATCATACAGCTGGATCAGCTGGTAGTAATAAACAGTTTATTCACTAGTGAACTATGGGCTTACAAATAAAGTAAAATATAACTTTTATTAAATTGCAAATAAAATGGGAAAATTACATTAAAAACACCCTTAGGTACCTCATAGTGTTGATGCAAATAGTTAGAGTATAAAGGTAAAGCTTAACCACTGATTATCAGACGTGATTCAGTGTTAGTTAACATATAGTTATGACAGCAATATTGACATTTCCTAGGTATATCGTTCTAATTGGCCGCCGCTAAAGTTCAAAATACAAGCAATAGACTGATAATCAGTGGTTAAACTTTACCTTTACAGGGAGTGCAGAATTATTAGGCAAATGAGTATTTTGACCACATCATCCTCTTTATGCATGTTGTCTTACTCCAAGCTGTATAGGCTCAAAAGCCTACTACCAATTAAGCATAGTAGGAGATGTGCATCTCTGTAATGAGAAGGGGTGTGGTCTAATGACATCAACACCCTATATCAGGTGTGCATAATTATTAGGCAACTTCCTTTCCTTTGGCAAAATGGGTCAAAAGAAGGACTTGACAGGCTCAGAAAAGTCAAAAATAGTGAGATATCTTGCAGAGGGATGCAGCACTCTTAAAATTGCAAAGCTTCTGAAGCGTGATCATCGAACAATCAAGCGTTTCATTCAAAATAGTCAACAGGGTCGCAAGAAGCGTGTGGAAAAACCAAGGCGCAAAATAACTGCCCATGAACTGAGAAAAGTCAAGCGTGCAGCTGCCAAGATGCCACTTGCCACCAGTTTGGCCATATTTCAGAGCTGCAACATCACTGGAGTGCCCAAAAGCACAAGGTGTGCAATACTCAGAGACATGGCCAAGGTAAGAAAGGCTGAAAGACGACCACCACTGAACAAGACACACAAGCTGAAACGTCAAGACTGGGCCAAGAAATATCTCAAGACTGATTTTTCTAAGGTTTTATGGACTGATGAAATGAGAGTGAGTCTTGATGGGCCAGATGGATGGGCCCGTGGCTGGATTGGTAAAGGGCAGAGAGCTCCAGTCCGACTCAGACGCCAGCAAGGTGGAGGTGGAGTACTGGTTTGGGCTGGTATCATCAAAGATGAGCTTGTGGGGCCTTTTCGGGTTGAGGATGGAGTCAAGCTCAACTCCCAGTCCTACTGCCAGTTTCTGGAAGACACCTTCTTCAAGCAGTGGTACAGGAAGAAGTCTGCATCCTTCAAGAAAAACATGATTTTCATGCAAGACAATGCTCCATCACACGCGTCCAAGTACTCCACAGCGTGGCTGGCAAGAAAGGGTATAAAAGAAGAAAATCTAATGACATGGCCTCCTTGTTCACCTGATCTGAACCCCATTGAGAACCTGTGGTCCATCATCAAATGTGAGATTTACAAGGAGGGAAAACAGTACACCTCTCTGAACAGTGTCTGGGAGGCTGTGGTTGCTGCTGCACGCAATGTTGATGGTGAACAGATCAAAACACTGACAGAATCCATGGATGGCAGGCTTTTGAGTGTCCTTGCAAAGAAAGGTGGCTATATTGGTCACTGATTTGTTTTTGTTTTGTTTTTGAATGTCAGAAATGTATATTTGTGAATGTTGAGATGTTATATTGGTTTCACTGGTAAAAATAAATAATTGAAATGGGTATATATTTGTTTTTTGTTAAGTTGCCTAATAATTATGCACAGTAATAGTCACCTGCACACACAGATATCCCCCTAAAATAGCTATAACTAAAAACAAACTAAAAACTACTTCCAAAAATATTCAGCTTTGATATTAATGAGTTTTTTTGGGTTCATTGAGAACATGGTTGTTGTTCAATAATAAAATTAATCCTCAAAAATACAACTTGCCTAATAATTCTGCACTCCCTGTATACTCCTCTATTTGCATCAACTCTATAATGAACCTAAGGGTGTTTTTAATGTAATTTCCTCATTTTATTTGCAATTTAATAAGTAATATTTTACTTTATTTGTGAGCCCATAGTTCACTAGTGAATAAACTGTTTTTCAACAAATGATACAAAGCAAATTACATAATAGACGTAAATTTATAAGTCTCTTAAAAATGACGTTCTCTATCTGAATCCGGAAAGCTTAATTTTGACTTTACTGTCTCTTAAGTACTGAAATTTTCAGTATAGGTGGGGAACCACAGGAAAAAAACGATATTTCAAATGCCAAAATAAAGGTAAACCATTTAATACACTCCAGCTGGTTAAATGGATCATTGGGAACAAAAATAAAGGGGAGAGAAACTTACAATTTAGTCCCTTTTTAAAGACTTTTTTCGTATTTTAGCCCTTTACAGGTTCTGGCTAGTGAAGCTCCACATCTTTATACTCGGTGCCACCATCTTTAAACTTAGGAATTCTCACACCCTGTAACAAGAGGTTTACATCCACAAATCTGTGACTAGGGCTGCAACAACTAATCGGTAAGATTAATCATAAAAATAGTTGTCACAGAATCTCATTATCAGTTAGGTGGTCAGCGATTAGTTGGTTAATTGCACAGCACCATATATATATATTTTTATGCACCATCTTAATTGCCGTATTCATCAGATTAAAGCAGCTGGCGCTGTGCAACTGACTAACTAATCACAGACCACCTAGTTGATAATGAGATTTGTTGACAACCATTTTTATGATCAAACTTACCGATTAGTTGTTGCAGCCCTATCAGTGACTTTGTTGTCTTTTTTGACACATTGTATTGTGCACTTCCGTTTAGCAGCCGTGCACACTACAGTGTGGGAGCTGTATATTTTTTATCCAAGGCTACCTTGCTCTATATTACTCCTGAGGTTTTTTTTTTATATATGAAATAAAACGTTTAAACGGTGTAACAAAAAATAAATACATGTAAAGCTTCCTTTCTCTATTGTGCAAGAAACATCACTGATCTCTGAATGTGCAGCACTTCTGTGCTCCAAGATGGCAGCTCCCAGTATGAAGGGGTAAGTAGAGCGTCACAAACTGGCACCTGTAATTGTTTAAATAAGTGCACAATACACACACACAAAAAAATACTATGGAGAGTAGTAATCCATAGCCTGAGAATAATATGCGGGGGGGGGGGGGGTTATGAGAGCTGTTTAAACTTCTAAGGAAATAAGTTTAAAGGGACAGTCTACCCTTAGTCATCTTAAAGTCTTACTTTAGATTTAGCTGCAAATAGCCTCCTGCCCCCTTTCTATATCATGCAGCAGGAATGGTAAAAAGGTTATTTTAAAATGAATATTGTTTCTTGTCACTTTGAAATGGCTGCCAAGCTCAGCCCACTGATGACATCACAATCTGGGCTGTGTTAAAGGCTTCACTAGTTACAAAATACTCACTAATTGGATTCAACAGACTGTCAATGCTATTCAGCAGAGTGTGTAGATGCAGCCCTGGTCATGATGTCATCAGTGGGCGGAGCTTGGCAGCCATTTCAAAATAACCAGAAAAATATTCATTTTAAAATAACTTTTTTACTGTTCCCGTTCCATTTTAGTCTCTATAGCAGTGCTTTCCAAACTGTGTGTCGGGACACAATTTTTTTTAAATTTAATTCTTACATTTTTTTTTTGTTTCTCACTTTCCGCCTGCCTGCTATGCATATCACATGGTTGACACTAGGGGTGTGCATCTTCACTAGTCTCACGATTCAATTCGATTACGATTATCCTGTCAACGATTCGATTCCACGATCCATCACGATTACTGCTCATGATTTTCATGAACTTGTTCTATTCCATATTTTATATATTTATATATATACATATGTGTATATATAAACTGTATACAATTGATTTACAGTACAGAGCACCCAAGACAGAAAAGAGGTGAACTAAACTGCACTGTATAAAAAGAACTTATAGCAGACAGTGCCAGTCTGCCCCATAGAAAAACAAGACACTTTATAAAACCTCAAAGGTAGATAACTGTGGGAGAGTAGTAGCGGAGGGAGACGCAGATTTGCTGGGACTCTTACCTGACCCCCGCGGTATGTGAGGAAATGGAACACTCTGGTTTACTCATCTCTCCGTTTTTAAACTTGACTGTTGTTCTGGAGCCAGCCACAACATAAGCCTTTCCAAGCCGCCTCCTCCCGTGTATGTCAGTTTGTTTATTGTTGTATTGCAAGTACTGTAAGTTTGCCCTCCCTTCACTGATTGCTGCTTTATTTAATACTATTGGTAGTACTAGCAGTCAGTGCCACTGCCTATCGCTGTTCTACGTAGTGCAATATTGTGCACGTCAGAGAGAGGCTCTCGGTAGCCAGTGTCACAGGAATTTATATAATCCCTCTGTATTAGCTGCTGATAACGTAGAACAGCGATAGGCAGTGGCACTGACTGCTAGTACTACCAATAGTATTAAATAAAGCAGCAGTCAGTGAAGGGAGGGCAAACTTACAGTACTTGCAAAACAAGAATAAACAAACTGACACACGCGGGAGGAGGCGGCTTGGAAAGGCTTATGTTGTGGCTGGCTCCAGAACAACAGTCAAGTTTAAAAACGGAGCTAAAGACAGTCTTAAGGTGATGCTCCAAAACATGTGAAAGCGCGAGCATTGCAGACCTCCGCACATAATGGCAAAAGTCACAGGATATTACTCTATTATGTTCTAGCCGCTCCCTTAGCAAGTAAAAGCCACCATAATTGCTTGGAAGCTGTTACAGTGCTTTAGCTATTCACCTTTTGAGCAGCTGGAGTGTGATGGCTGACCAACTGCTGTTTATCGCAACAAGGCTGTCTTCATGCCACAGCTCTGTCACTATCAGTAGCAGACAGCGTAAGATGTAGGCCTAAATGTGTTCATATAGTGCTTGATAGCTCTCTTGTATCTTACACATTCCACAGTCTGCAGCCATCTTGTGTAAGATGAATTCCTGTTCTACTGTGCTAGCCTTGCATTCTTAACGTCTCAATTGCTAGATTGAGAATTATAAGACACATTCTCCACAAATATATTATACTCTGAGGTGTACTGTATGTAATGTATGTGCTACTTTGCTGTCATTTACAATAGTGGATCCCTTCCCACTTGATTGACATTTTCTGAATTTTTGAGGCAGAAATTTTTACCTACAGTTCAGAGTGAGTGTGGTCAAAAAGCCTTATACTACTGCTAGTACTACCAATAGTATTAAATAAAGCAGCAATCGGTGAAGGGAGGGCAAACTTACAGTACTTGCAAAACAAGAATAAACAAACTGACACACACGGGAGGAGGCGGCTTGGCAAGGCTTATTTTGTGGCTGGCTCCAGAACAACAATCAAGTTTAAAAACGGAGCAATGAGTAAACCAGAGTGTTCCATTTCCTCACATACCGTGGGGGTCAGGTAAGACACCAAGGATGGCTGCTTGCATTAAAAGAATAAACAGACATACAGGGGAGGAGGCGGCGGCAATCCCCTGCCCATGACGTCACTGACTCAACATCGATTCAGATCTTCACTGCATCAATGCAGAATCGTTCACTGCTGCATCGTGGTGACGATTATTTTTGACATCCCTAGTTGACACGTGATTGATACCTAGGGGGTCACAGATCATCTTAACCTATTGGTGCAGCTCAGTGGGAACTGAAACTATTCCGATTGGCGGCTTTGGCGGCACATTGGCTCCTGACTGCACGTGTAGTCTCCATAATTGGCTTGTGATTGCACGTGTAGTCAGTGAGTGCGACAGCAGTGTGTTTGCAGCGCAAGCAGTAGTCAATTGGACTCACCAAGCTCTGAGGGCGGCAACTTAAAACGCTGAGCTGAAGTCAGAAGTCAAAGGGTTGTTTTTTGCAGCTAGCTCCCAGTAGTGCATTGCTGCTCCTGCTCTTGATATATGGATAGGAAGGGGAAGCTTAAAAGTGTTTCATGATGAAATGCGAGTGTCTTTAATATTCCACCAAATATTCAGAAATTGTGTTCATCCCATCAACCTCATACATCCCATTAAAATAGCAAGTAGCTATTGGTGTTATTAAACTTTTTTAATTCTTGCACTTACATACGGTTACTTGTAAATACATTGTGTTATTATATCATTTATGTATGCGTCCGTATCTCTTAAAACAAGTTAGTTTAACCTCCTGTTTGCCAGTACAACTGAAATACTGTGTCACAAAATGATGTAGGTCTAAAAAGTGTGTCGCCAACATGAAAAGTTTGGAAAGCTCTGTTCTATAGTAATGGGCGCTGCTATGTTGTAACTTAAAGGGACAGTCTACTCCAGAATTTTTATTGTTTAAAAAGATAGATGGCACAGATCCTACAGCTGAAGCAGGCGCTTCTGGCTCTACGTAGGATTTTTTGTTAATTTGCTTTTGTGAAAAGTACCAATACTACTTTATATTTAAAGTGATAGTAAAATCCTAGGATTTACCAGTGGAACAAATAAAGGGGACTTTCAGTCATTTGTTTGAAGCGTTCTGCTGTGGGCTGCCTGAGCAGCTTAGTGCAGCGAATGCTATTTTGCTGAGCGGTGACGTATCCACCTTTTAGCCGTGCTTCCTAGGTGGCGCCAGCCCGGTTAGGCTATTTGCTAAGAGGTGGAAACGTCACCTCGCAGCAAAATAGCATTCTGCCGTGGGCTGTATGAGGATCTCAGCACGACAAACACTTCAAACAAATAAAGGAATAAAGCCTGTGCTCTTAAAGGGACACTGTACACAAATTTTTTCTTTCATGATTCAGATAGAGCATGCAATTTTAAGCAACTTTCTAATTTACTCCTATGATCAAATTTTTATTCATTCTCTTGGTATCTTTATTTTAAAGGCAAGAATTTAAGTTTAGATGCCGGCCCATTTTTGGTGAACAACCTGGGTTGTCCTTGCTGATTGGACAGCACCAATAAACAAGTGCTGTCCATGGTTCTGAACCACAAATTGGCTGGCTCCTTAGCTTAGATGCCTTCTTTTTCAAATAAAGAAAGCAAGAGAACGAAGAAAAATTGATAATAGGAGTAAATTAGAAAGTTGCTTAAAATTGCATGCTCTATCTGAATCACAAAAGAAAAAAATTGGGTTCAGTGTCCCTTTAAGTTAGGTCACTTGGCTGTCCTTTGCTTGATCGTGGAGTCTGGGCCACTGCACATTTCCCACCAGGGAGACTGGGTTACTGTGTAGTGTAATGCTACAAATCCCTGACCATATTTCTTATTCTTAAAGCGTTTCATATTATCTGGACTGTTCACCATATATAAGTGAACAGTACTGCCCTACAGCACCTGTTATAATATTGCCTATCCGTATAACACAAAGATGGCGGCAGGGGTGCAAATATTTAAGGAGACTTTGTGAGCTGTTAGAGGAACATTTTTCTGAGCTTAAAGTGAATGTAAAGTTGAATGAATAAGTGCCCATTTTTTAAAAAATACTAATAAAAACAGGGGCACTTTCATTCATTAAACCTCAGCAAGTTTAATGAATGAAAGTGCCCCTGTTTTAAATAGTATTTTAAAAACTAGGCACTCATTCATTCAACTTTGCATTCAGTTTAATTGGCTAATTGAGCATTATTTTGAAAATACCGTGATATTACAGAGTCTACAACAGGGTGCCTTAAAGGAAGATTAAACACTTTGAAATGGTAATATAAAATGATAAATCTTATATATATAAAAAAAAAAATAATCTGCAATATACTTTCATTATTTATTTTTTCCCCTTTTTCCTGTAATTCCATTCTGAAACTGTGAGCTTTTCTCACAGTCTAATGACCTATTTATAACGGTCCCTAATTGGCCACAGCAGAGAAGGTAACCTAAGTTACAACATGGCAGCTCCCATTGTTTTATAGACACTAAATATTGACAGAATAAATGTAAAGTTTTAAACAGCTAATGAAACTTTAAAAAATACATCTACATGTTGTTATTCTCAGTTTAATCTTTTCTTTGAATGCATCATTCTAGCTAACATTATTTAGTGTTTAATGTCTGCATCTCAAAGGCAGACTCCATTAGTTAGCTACAATGCTTTTGGCACATTAGAAAAGCCAGCGTTAAACTAACCGCGGTGCGTACAAGAAATTGGCCCATTGATCTAGAGTGGGGGGAAGTTATACAATCATTCGTATCTGCTTACTGCACGGTATGTGTGTTGTTTCTCAAGCTTCAGGACTCGGCAGTTCTGCAGATTTCTCTGGTTAGTTCTAATGTGTGTAATACCCAATGATAAATGGATAGACAGTGTCTTAGCCTCTCTGAAGTTCCTGAGGTTTACTGGATAGGTTTATGCTGGACACCTTCTAGTAGCCTGCGCTTATTAAGTTTATCTACCAGTATATCGGTAAGCGTTCTCTATTTGCAGCCTTCTTATTTTATGGACATAGTACTCCTTAATGAAGGTTCCTATGCTTGAGGTATGGAAACTGCTTGTTCTTGAAAGCTACTTGCTTCAAAAGTTTTAGGGAGCGATTAATAAAGCTGAGGCGGACGTGCGTGCACAACCCTGCCCGCGCACAGCCAATCACAAGCTGTCAATCTCCTCAGTCGGACTAGACAGCGGAGATTGAATTCCGCCACTTTAGAGGTGGCAAAAGATTAGGGCAGCAGCGGGCTGACCGCGGCTCGTTAAATACGACGTGCAGGTTCTCTTGTGATAACCTACAGCCGTAGTGGGTCAAAAGGCTTGCGAAGCCTTTGAAAAATTGACCCCATAGTGTTAGAAGTCTAAGGTATTTGAATTTTGAATATATGGGGACTGTATATCATTTGGTTGTACTGGATTAACCTAATACCCTCGGCTGAAAATAAATACTTCAGTTAGAGGAGGACATCAGAGAGCCACCATGGGATCTTAATTTCCTGTTCGTTTTTGTGTGAGATCTCTCTAAGTTGTTATAGTTGATCCTAATGTAAATGTATTATTGCCTGTCAGATTCTGTACATGCTGTTCCATTTTTAGAGACTAGCTTAGGCAGATCAATTGTTGATATTTTAATAATGGACATTTTATCTGTGTGTGTGTGTATGTATGTATGTGTGTGTGTGTGTGTATATATACCGTATTGTTCCGCATATAGGCCGCACCTGAATATAGGCCGCACCCTTAAATGTGCGGCCTATTTTAAAGAAATTAAATTTTAAAGCTGCAATGTTTGCAAGTGAGACCAGCACTTTCAAATGTGTAAGCAGGGTCCCAATGTAGGGTGCCAGCTCCCAAGGGGATCCTTTTCCACTTCCCCAAGACCCAAGAGTATAAAATAAAACAAAGGAAAGATGCTGAACTCCTTAGTATGGTAATTTCAAATGTGAAAAAAACTTTATTCAGGCATTAAAGCTATAATGGCTAAATAAAGGCTTTTTCACATTTGAAATTACCATACTAAGGAGTTCAGCATCTTTCCTTTGTTTTATTTTAACAGACCAGTATTAAAGCTACAAATTTTTATTTAACCTAATAGTACAGTATTTATATCAGGTATGTTAGGGGGGGGAAAAACAGTCTCTTACCAATATCACAGGCAAAACTGACTAACATGGGACATCCTGTGCTCCGCCCACTTCCTCCCTACCCACACTGCAATACCCATAAGGCACATTCCTATAATCACCCTACCGGTATAATCATCCTCCTTGTACCGGTACTTGTATCAACCACAGACTCTGCATGCCATTCCGTTCAGTACACAGCTCCTACTGTGATGACATCATCATCTACAGCCACATCTGCCGCTCCGTCCCTGCAGACTGCAACGCCTGTGAAAGAAGCATTTACCAACGTCTTCGGTTCACTCCTAGAAGACTGCTAATGTTACCAATACCTGCGACTAAGCATTAGCAGTCTTCTAGGAGTGAACCGAAGACGTTGGTAAATGCTTCTTTCACAGGCGTTGCAGTCTGCAGGGACGGAGCGGCAGATGTGGCTGTAGATGATGACATCAAAGTAGGAGCTGTGTCTGAACGGAAAGGAATGCAGAGTCCGTAGTTACTCGCTCAGGGATCACTCTAACATATAGGGCTACCATATTACTGCATACCCATACCACTGTATAAGTTACTGGTACATTCCTTACCCGGTATTTACTATAATAGGCAGGTTTAAGCAAAATTTAAAAAAAAAAAAAAAAAATACCGAATATAGGCCGCGCCCCGCATATAGGCAGCACTGCAACTTTAAAGGTCAAAATCAAGGGAAAAAAGTGAGGCCTATATGTCGAACAATACGGTATATATATATATATATATATATATATATATATATATATATATATATATATATATATATATATATATGTCATGACAGTTTACTAAGCACAATACAGACTAATGATTTAAGATCGCTTCTTTATCATTATGAACTGTATCTCAAAAGACATTTTTAAATAATAAAACAGTTTTATGTGCTTGTTGTCACAAAGTTCACAGAACATGTTTATAAATAAAAATATTACAATAACATATATTAATAATAACAACAATAACAGCTGCAGCAGCTGAGGCTGGAAAGCTACAATTTAAAGGGGGTGATTACTGGTTGCAATTGAGTTGTAGGGTGCTTATATAACTCATCAATCTGACATTTGTATTTAATACAAAGTAATATACAGGTAGCCCTCAGTTTACGCCGGGGTTAGGTTCCAGAAGAAATGGTTGTAAATCGAAACCGTTGTAAGTTGAAACCCAGTTTATAATGTAAGTCAATGGGAAGTGAGGGAGATAGGTTCCAGGCCCCTCTCAAAATTGTCATAAGTAACACCTAATACATTATTTTAAAAGCTTTGAAATGAAGACTTTAAATGCTAGATAGCATTATAAACTTAATAAAATAATCACACAACACAGAATATATAATTAAACTAAGTTAAATGAACAAAAATATTTGCTAAACAGCATTATAAACCTAATAAAATAATCACACAACACAGACTTCACTTGCATTTTTCTGCAAACAGTTCTTTCTATGCATTCCAATCTGGACTGAGATATAGACAGGAAGATCTTGTTCCTTTTAAATCTGCTTGATAGCGGTCTGGTTAAACTGATTATTTTCAGCTTGCTTGGCTTTGCTGCAACACAAGCGGACAGCTCCACCTACTGGCTATTTTAATAAATGCACTGCTTCTCAATGCTTTTCAATAGTAGTCACATGACTGGAAAAAAAGGTTGTTATTCTGAAACGGTGTAAATTGAACCGTTGTAAAACGAGGGCCACCTGTAATTTAATTCTGAAAATAATATTGGGGAAGGAGTTTCCCAGTAATCCTCTTTGAGAAAAATGGGGCATTTGCATTCTACTGACTCAACAGAAAATAAGGCTGGTCTTCATATTTTCCCAGGGCTGCTTTTTATTCCCAGTCCAGCCCTAGCTAAGGCTGTTCCTCAGAGTACAGTATGTTTTGAGTATAATTGTGAAAGATGAAAACTAGCAGTATAACAGGCAATCTAGCAATTAGAGTAATTTTTCAAAAGCAAGCTCTTATTAAGGAACAGAAGTATCTCTGCATGTTCAGCTATAAGTCTGTTTCTTCTATCAGTAAGGACGTTTGACGCTAAACTCAACAGTCTTTCACTTTTCACACTACTGCATGGGTCAGAAAGATATTTTTGGTCCATTAAATCTCAGTTTATTAACTGCCCAGTACATCAGGGGTTTGCCTGAATGAGGTACAGTGATCTCTCCCAGGTAGGCTTCCAGCTGTAAAGTTGCAGCTTTTGGAGCACTGCTCTGACGTACAAAAATACAAATAACAGCCATTTGTATTGGTAGAACAGAAGTAAACAATTTTTAGTTAAGTCTCCACTCTAGCTTAAAATGAAATGGGAACATGCAGTTTGAAAAACGCCACAAGATGGCGTATGGGTAGGAATGGGAGGTATCGGTTTAAGTATCGGTGCATTTGCACGAGTACAAGTACTCATGCAAATACTTGGTATTGATACCGATACTAGTATCGGTATCGGTGCAACCCTATTACACATACATACACACACACACACACTTTGTTAGATAAAGACATATTAATTCTCTGTTGAGAAAAGATTGTATTCTTTAATTTGATAGTGTGGGTTTCAACAAAGTAATCATTTTGTGAGCAAATTTTAGCAGCTTCTAATTTTTAGTATGTTTGTTTATATCCCTCATATCATCATTATTGAAACACAGTTTTGCTGACAGTCTTCTACCTTTTGAGTCTTTTATTGGCAAACTCAATGTGACTATGATTGTCACTTGTTCCAAAGTATCTAATGTTTGTTAGCTCATCCGAAACTAGTAGTTGGCGCATTTAGCTAGTTGTCCCCTTTTTATTCCCCATTTTATTTATACTAATAGGCAATAAAGTTTCCTGTCTAGTTCCATATGATTTTTTTTTTATAGATTTGTTTCTACTTCTTAGATGGATTCAAAAGTGGTCCTATGTCTCTCCCCCTAATATACACCTTTTGTCACCATTGACTAGATAGTCAAAAAGTGGCTACCATTTTCTATCAGGTGTTTTTTTTTTACTTTTATTCCTAAATATACTTTAGGGGTTCTTAAATGTTCATTTAAAATTTGGGGTCATAGTTAATTGTTTATCACTATTGTTATTTTCAATATTTTTGACTGATTATGTGATATAAGATTTAGTGTCACTAGGTTGCTAAATACTGGTGAAATGTGATTTTATTCTGTACATTTCTGTATTGTGACCTCAATAAAAAAAAAATTCCTTTATTACCCATTCCCCAGTTTTGCATAACCAACACAGTTATAATAATATAGTTTTTACCTCTGTGATTAGCTTTTTATCTAAGCCTCTGCAGGCTGCCTCCTTATCTAAGTTCTTTTGACAGATTTGCATTTTAGCCAATTAGTGCTGACTCATAAAAAAAACTCCATGGGAACTGAGCACAGTGTTATTTATATGGCACGCTAAGCACAAGCGAAAGGTTAAATATTGCTTTCTGGGTCGGAATCTGCTGCCTCTAGGCCACCAGCTGCAGAGGAACCAGACTTTAGATTTAGGATTCATCATTTACGCTTTCTTTTGAAGGAAGGTTTAGCTACGTTAGAGGTTCCAGAGCCCAAATTGCCTGTGGAACCTTTGATTCCTAAATTAGATAAGGTCTATGAGGACAGGGTTGTACCACAAACGTTCCCGTAAAGATGGCGAACATTATTAAGAATGAATGGGAAAGAATTGGTTCTTCATTTTCCCCTTCTTCTTTTAAAAAAAATTGTTCCCGGTCCAGGACTCTTAATTGGAGTTGTGGGGTTCTATCCCTAAGGTAGATGGGGCTATCTCCACGCTTGCTCAATGCACTACTATCCCTTCTGAGGATAGATCGTCATTTTAAAGAACCCATGGATAAGAAAATAGAAACTCTGTTAAGAAAGAGGTTTCAACATACAAGATATTTGTTTCAACTGGCAGCGGCTGTTGCTGCGGTTGCTGGAGCGGCTGCCTACTGGTGTTATCGAGGTGGAGGGTCTCCTCAACGTGATCCAAGAAAGAATTAAGGCCTTAAGGGTGGCTAATTCTTTTATTTGTGATGCAAATATGCAAATTATTTGCCTGAATGCCAAGGCTTCAGGTTTTTCTGTTCAAGCCCATAGGGCGCTCTGGCTGAAGTCTTGGTCTGCGGACCTGACTTCGAAGTCAAGACTTCTTTCCATCCCATTTAAGGGAAAGATTCTATTTTGTCCAGGCCTGAACTCCATTATCTCCAAGGTTACTGGAGGCAAAGGTGCCTTTTTACCGCAGGATAAGAAGAACAAACCTAAGGGTCCAGGTCCTAATTCTCGTTTGGATAAATCCCAACGTCAGCAGCCCTCCGCAAAGCATTAACAATCCAAGGGGACTTGGAAGCCGGCTCAGTGCTGGAATAAATACAAGCAGAACAAGAAGCCTGCCGAGTCAATGTTGTTGTGAAGGGGTGGCCCCCGATCCGGTTCTGGATCTTGAAGGGGCAAGCTGTCACACTTTTCAGACGCTTGGTTTGGGCATGTGCAAGACCCGTGGGTCCTGGAGGTCATCGCTCAGCGATACAGGATAGGTTTCAAGTCTCATCCACCCAGGGGCAGATTCCTCTTGTCAAACCTGTCTTCAAGGACAGAAAAGAGAGAGGCCTTTCTAGGGTGCGTAAGGGATCTCTCCTCCATAGGAGTCGTTGTTCCGGTACCTCTTGCAGAAAGAGGTCTGGGATTTTACTCAAACCTTTTTGTGATCTCAAAGGTGGAGGGAACTTTCTGCCTGATTCTGGACCTAAAGTGCTTAAACAAATTCCTATCTGTCCCCTTGTTCAAGATGGAGACAATAAGATCCATCCTTCCCTTAGTTCAGGAAGGACAGTTAATGACCACGATAGATCTGAAGGACGCTTACCTTTTACGTTCCAATACACAAGGAACACCTTCATGTTCCTAAGATTTGCGTTCCTGGACCAGCACTTCCAATTTTTTGCACTTCTGTTTGGTCTAGCTACTGCCCTAAGAGTCTTTACAAAGCTTCTGGGGGCTCTACTTGCAGTGGCCAGAACCAAAGGCATAGCAGTAGCGCCATACTTGGACGATATTCTGTTTCAAGCACCATCTTGTCGTCTAACAGAGGACCATTCGAAAGTCATTCTATCTTTTCTTCAATCTCATGGGTGGAAGATAAACTTTAGAAAAGAGTTCTCTTATTCCCACTACCAGGGTGGATTTCCTGGGTACTATAATAGACTCCATATCCATGAAGATATTTCTTACAGACCAGAGACGTTGCAAGCTAACTTCTGCTTGTCTTGCCCTCCAGACCTCCTTAAGGTTCTCTGTGGCTCGGTGTATGGAGGTGATTGGTCTCATGGTGACCAGCATGGACATCATTCCTTTTGCCAGTTTCCATCTCAGTCCACTACAGCTGTGCATGCTGAGACAGTGGAACGGCGTTCATTCGGATCTGTCACAACAGATTTCTCTGGACAACCGTTTTAGAGAATCGCTCTCCTGGTGCTTCTGTCCAGATCACTTGTCCCAAGGGACATCCTTTTTGAGACCATCCTGGGAGATTTTGACTACGGACGCAAGCCTCTCCGGATGGGGAGCTGTTCCTGTGGACTCAAGAGGAATCCCTTCTCCCGATCAACATTTTGGAACTGTGAGCGATCTTCAATGCTCTGAAGGCTTGGCCTCTTCTGGGTTCGTCCCAGTTTATCAGATTCCAATCAGACATTACCTCGGTCGCTTACATCAACCATCGGGGGGGGGGGGGGGGGGGGGGACGAGGAGCTCCCTAGCGATGAGGGAAGTATTTCAGATTCTGACTGCTCGCTGTCAGCGATCTACATTCCGGGTGTGGACAACTGGGAAGCGGATTTCCTCAGCAGACAATCCTTTCATCCGGGGGAATGGTCTTTGCAGAGATTTGCAACAGATGAGGGACACCGGAGATGGATCTCATAGCGTCCCGGCTCAATTCCAAGCTACCCAGATATGGGTCACGGTCCAGGGATCCTCAGGCGGAGCTAATAGATGCATTAGCAGTGCCTTGGATGTTCACTCTAATTTCCATTTTTCCACCGTTACCACTTCTCCCTCGGCTACTGATTGCTCCATCATGGCCGCTAAGGATGTGGTTCGTGGATCTGGTGGGGATGTCATCATCTCCTCCATGGAAGTTACCTTGTCGCAGGGATCTGCTGGAACAGGGTCCTTTTTGTTCACCAAAATCTAGATTCTCTGAGACTGACTACGTGGAGATTGAACGCTTAGACTTAGCCAAGAGTATTGATACTCTCATTCAGGCTCGTAAACCTGATACTCGTTGCATCTACCACAAGGTGTAGAGAGCTTACTTATTCCGGTGTGAAGAGTGTGGTTTCACCTGGCATAGGGTCAAGGCTGGCAGGATTCTTTCCTTTCTCCAGGAGGGTCTGGAGAAGGGCCTTTCTGCCAGTTCCATGAGGGGACAGATTTCGGCCCTTTCTGTTTTGCTGCATAAGAGACTTGCAGAGCTCCCTGACGTGCAATCCTTTGTTAAGGCTCTGATCAGGATCAGACCTGTGTTTTTAGATCTACCGCTCCACCTTGAAGTTTAAAACTTAAGTTTATGCAACGGGCTCTGTGTGAGCCTATGTTTCGGTTAATGTTTTCGGCATTAAATTGTTCTCCTGGAAGGTTCTTCTTCTATTGGCTATTGCGTCGGCACGCTGAGTTTAAGAAATGGCGGCCTTGCAATGTGAGCCTCCTTATCTGGTGTTCTACGTACCCGCTTTGGGTTTTATTCCTAAGGTGGTGTCTGATCATGACATCAACCAGGAGATTGTGGTTCCTTACTTGTGTCCTAATCCTCCTTCTTCGAAGGAATGTTTACTTAATAATCTGGATGTGGTTGGAGCTTTGAAGTTTTATCTTCAAGCTACTAAGGATTTTAGGCAAACTTCTTCCTTGTTTGTTTACTCTGGGAAGCGTAAGGGTCTGAAGGCCTCTTCGACTTCGTTGTCTTTTTGGTTGAGGAGTGTTATACACTTAGCTTACGAGTCAGCAGGACTTAGACCTCCTCACAGGATTACGGCCCATTCCACTAGACTTCCTCTTGGGCCTTTAAGAACTAGGCCTCTATGGATCAGATTTGTAAGGCAGCTACCTGGTCCTCCTTACATACTTTTTCAAAGTTCTACAAATTTTGACGTTTTTGCTTCATCTAAAGCAGCTTTTGGGAGAGAGGTTTTACAGGCTGTGGTGTTCTCAGATTAGGGTCCGACTTTTCTTTACCCCTTCCATTATCATTCAGTGTCCTCTAAAGCTTGGGTATAGTTTTCCCAACAGTAAGGAATGATGCCATGGACTCTCCTCATATTAGAAGGAAAACATAAATTATACTTACCTGATAATTTCATTTCCTTCTGTATGAGGAGAGTCCACGGCCCCCGCCCGTATACTCCAATGGACGGACCAACCTCTCTCTTTTTTTTTTTTTCTTTTTTTTTTTTTTTGTCTTCCGGCACCATTTATACCCTGATATTTCTCCTACTGTTCCTTGTTCCCTTGGCAGAATGACTATTTAAACCTTTGGCTGTTGTGTCTTTTGCCTCCTCCTGGTGGCCAGGTTCAGTATTTCCCAACAGTAAGGAATGATGCCGTGGACTCTCCTCATACAGAAAGAAATGATCAGGTAAGCATAATTTATGGGGGGGTTTTAATATAGATATAAAATTCAAATTCCCCACACTCCGCCGCCCATTTCATAAGTCAATTTATCTGTGAGCTAACGGTTTGAATTGGATGGGGTGAGCGCTGATTGGACAACTTTTTAAGTGGGCAGTGGAGAGCGAGTCATTTTAATTTCATATCTATATTTAAAAAAAAATAAGTTATAGCTCAACTTCATTACAACTGATGAATTATCCTCCATCTAAAATATCATTAGCATTCGGATTTTAAAAAAGGGAGAGTTTACCATCACTTTACGTTTGTATTATAAAATGTTTTATGCATAGAATAAAAGTGCAGACTCCAGACAAAGCTAACTCTGCAGTGTTCTATGTAACCATTGTGTGAGCAATCTAGTAGCTTATTTATAGCTGTCCCTAATTGGTCTCAGGAGAGGCGATAAGACAAGACCTAGTTTACATTATTAACACCCATAAAAAGACTATATATGGTAATGTATGTTTTTCTCTGTCACATCCAGAACCCTGCATACCAAGATAGACCACTCAAGCTAAAACTTGTCTTTCTAAAATTCTTTGATGGATGTAGCCGTACTGACTGCGCTTGTTAGATAATCTTGCCAGACCAGAAAGCTTTAGATCATCAGGCCCTAAAACGTTACACTACTATAAAAGGTGAGAAAGTGCATGTCATTTTTTTTTTATATCGTTTATTTATAACCAGCAGTGAGTACAAGTTCCATAATAATAAAGAGAAAAAAAAGAAAAATATTTTGATATCGTACATATTACTTCAAGACCAAGAACAAAAAAACAACATAGCAGGCATACATAAGGTATATATGCATAGTTAGTTGATCTGAGGCACAAATATTTACCATTTTGCTTACTACTCATTGTTGGAGTTTTTTTTATTTTTTTTTTATATAAAAAGAGAAAGAAAGAAAATAAAAAGAGGAAGAGGAGAAAAAAAGAGGAAGAAGAAGAGAAAAAAAAAAAAAAAAGAGGGGGGGGGGGGATGTCCCAAATCTCTCTACCTCCCACCGAATTACCAGATGCCGAGCAGAACTATCTCTGAGTTCTTAAATGGAAAGATCAAATAGTCAATTTCTCCCTCAGGGAAAATCTTAATAAATGGTGCCCATTTATCAAAAAAATTCCGTATGTCAGATTCCTTATCTATGTTTGTGTTTCTTTGTTCCAATACACATTGTTTCTTTAAATTATTCCTAATTTCAGGGATAGTTGGTAGTGATCTCGATTTCCATTTCTTGCAGATCAAGTATCTGGTGGCTAAAATAGAGAGATTTACTAATTTCTCGTCAGGCTGATGCCTGTCCTCAGGTTTTAAACATAGTATAATCTGGTACAATGAAAAAGCTAATATTTCAATTTTTAATTTGTTTTTAAGCCAGTATTCTAGCTTACTCCAAAAATTTCTTATCTTAGGGCATTTCCAAAACATGTGAATCAAATCTGCAGCTGGATAGGAGCATTTGGGGCATTTATTAAATTCCTGATTTCGAACTCTGAGGCCTCTTTCTGGGGTGAAGTATGCCCTGTGCAAAAGTTTTAAATGTGTATCGCGCCAAGTGGTAGAGAGGGTGGTCCCTGCTACTTTGTTCACTGATAATTGAAGGGTTTTCATCTCAATATTATTGTGTGGGATTGAGGCGTTCCAAGCCAAGGCCAGACTCTCCATGATGGGAGTGCCTTTATTGGTGCTCAGAATATAATAGCCAGGGGCGATGGACATGGAGCCGATTTTGATTATTGTTAGCCAGTTTTCCAGTTTGCCAAGAGTCCAGTTCCAGCCAACCTTTTTGGTAAGATCAAGAACATAGTGCCTTATCTGCAGATAGGCATAGAGATCTTTATTTGGCAGATTGAATTCGGTCTTCAGCTCTTCAAAGGACTTAACACACTTTCTATCCTGATCCAATACATATATAGCCCTATCCAGACCATTATTATGCCACCTATTAAAAACCATCGAGTCTAACCCTGGTTGGAAGTTAGGGTTTCCAATCAAGGGAAGATATTTTGAGGCTGTGCTGTTTATAGAGAGAGATTTAGTTAACTTATACCATGCTTTAAGAGGGGTCATTATGGTTTTAAGTTCTTTAATGCCTATTGGCAGATCTTTTGGCTCAGAATGTACCAAAGCTCTTGGTAAGAACGGGTCACATATACTTAATTCGAGTTCGTTATTTAGAACGTAATTCTTGGAGAAGATCCAATCCGCTACTGTGCGGGCTAGGAAACATAGATTATAGAATCTCAAGTTTGGTAATGCTATGCCTCCGAGCTCCCTTGGCGCAGCCAATTTAAAGAAAGATATTTTAGGTCTTTTCCCTTGCCAAATGAATTGTCTGATTGAAGAGTTCATTGACCGAACATCTTTTTCTAGTAACATTACTGGGACATTCTGGAGAACATAAAGCAGCTTAGGGAGGAGGACCATCTTAAATAATGCTGACCGACCCGATATTGACAGTGGTAAATTCTGCCAAACTTTAAGTCTTTCTTTTATATAAACAAGCATCGGAGTTATATTTAGTTTATATAAATCTCCAATGTTAGTTGGAATATTAATCCCTAAATATTTAAAGGACTCTGTTACCACCCTAAAAGGGAGATCTGAGTTACTCCTAGCACTTTTCCTGAGCCAAAACAATTCAGATTTTGAAGGATTTACTTTATACCCCGAGAAGGTGCCGAAATGATCGGTAATTCGCAAAAGTTTTGATATATTTGAATCAGTATTAGACAGATATACAAGTAGGTCGTCTGCATACAATCCGATTTTCATTTCATGTTTTCGGACTTTTATGCCATCCAAGGATTTCCTTATCATAATTGCAAGAGGTTCTATAGCTATATCAAAAAGGAGTGGGGAGAGAGGACAGCCCTGACGCGTGCCCCTGTTCAATGCAATTGAAGGGGAGATATCGTTATTGATTATGAGGCTTGTGTAAGATTGATTATATATATTCTCTATAAATTTGGGGAGATTGCCCTTAATCCCAAACTTTATTAGAGAAGTTGTTATATGTTTATGAGATACTGAGTCAAAAGCTTTTTCTGCGTCAATTGACAGAATGGCCAGATCCGGAAGGTCCTCTCCCTCTGCGCAGATATCCTCTGAATATAATCCGTGGTAACGAGTAATTCCCTAATTTTTGCTGTGGAGTTGCGGTTATTGAGAAAGCCAGCTTGGTCCGGATGGATTATTTTTGAAAGGATAGTCTGAAGCCTGGTTGCTAAGATTGAGGTCAGGATTTTGTAGTCCGAATTTAATAAAGCAATTGGTCTATAAGACTCTTTGCAGGTAGGGTCTTTCCCCTCTTTTAAGATCAAGGTGGTAAATGAGGAAGAAAAAGAGGGTGTGACCTGTTTATCATTGATAAAGATATCATTATAGAGATTACCGAGGTATGGGGCTATTTCTACTGAGAGGACTTTGTAAAACTCATTAGGTAATCCATCCGGGCCAGCAGCTTTATTAAGAGAGAGTTTAGTGATCACTTTTTCAATCTCTTCCCTTGTAATAGGGGAGTTGAGGCTGTCAATTGCTTCAGGGGATGCTATAGGGTAAGTAATTTTATTCCAGAATTCAGTAGCTTTTTCTGAATCATAGCCTTTGCTAGTATATAGTTCCTGGAAATATTGGAAAAATAAGTCTGAAATTTCTTCAGATTTTAATAGCTGTTTCCCCATGTGCTGAATTTTATCTATAATAGGTTTTTTATTTTCATTCTTAATTAATTTGGCAAGCATTTTACCAGATTTGTTACCAAATCGATACATTTTTGCTTGCAATCTAAGTTCATTATGGGCTTCTTGGGTTATAAAAAAAGTGTCTCTTGCGGCTTTGGCACGTACATATCTAGCCCAGTTTAGAGGGGTTCTTTCCAGTAAAAAGAGATTGTAAGAATTAATCAGAGTTACTCACTTCCTTCTCTCTTACCTTCCTTCTCTTATTTTGCATAGCAATATATGCAGTAATTTCCCCTCTAAGAACTGCTTTAGCAGTTTCCCAGAAGATATCTGAGCGCCCTATGTAATTGCTGTTAAAATGGACGTATTCCTTAAACTTGTTCCTGAGCCATTCTTTGAATTTTAAGTCGGTGACAAGATAATAAGGAAAGAAGAATCGTAATGTCTTGGGCTTCGGTTGACCAAAATAAAGCTCAAGAGGGATAGGCCCGTGGTCAGACAGAAATATCGGCATTATCTTTGCTTTTATCTTTGTGATGCTTAGCCGTTCATCGGTTAAGAATAGGTCAATCCTAGATAATGTTTTATGGGCCTTGGAGAGACAGGTAAAATCCTGAGTATCAGGATTCTGAGTTCTCCAAATGTCGCGTATTGCAAGGTTCTGTTTAATTTTATTAAACATTTTAGAGTCAAGACTATCTTTTTTCTGTTTTAAGAGCTTAGTGTTTCTTCTAAGTCTGTCTATAGGGCATTGTGGAGCCATATTAAAGTCTCCTCCTAAGATTAGGTGACCTTCACTAATTAAAAGGAGTTTGGCCTATAAGAGATCCCAGAATTCTGGGTCAGTTGTATTCGGGCCATAGACATTGCAAAGTGTATATAACGCTTGGTCTGCTTTCATTTTGACCAGGACATACCTCCCACCAGGGTCGGCCTCAGAGTATAAGATCTCCACTTGAGCTCTTTTACCTATAAGTATAGCGACCCCCCGCTTTTTTCCAACGCTTGAAGCCACAAAGGCTTCCCTTACCCATGAGGTCTTCAGTTTTAATGATTCCTCTAAGTTTAAATGGGTTTCCTGTATGAACCCAATATCAGCCTGAGCTTTCTGCAGATATGTTAAGATTGCCTTCCTTTTAATGGGAGATGAGATTCCTCCTACATTCCAGGATATTAATTTGAGTTTATCTAATTTTTGCATCGTTTATCTCTGGGAGGTAGAGAGGGATGGAAGAGGGACAGGGAGAGGAGGGCGAACGGTGAGGGAGGTGGGAAGGAGAAAAAAAAAAAGGAGAGACCTCAGTCTCCTGGCTACTTTTGCCATAAGTTATATCCTCTGACTATTTAACTAAAAAGCGTTAGGTCATGTAATTACGTGTCCAATGTCTTAAAGAAATTTTCCGCTATTTGAGCCTCTACAAAGATATGTGTTGTCTCCTTTACTACCACTCTAAGTTTAGAGGGATAGATTAAGGCAGCTCTATACCCATGTTGGATAAACTTAGAGCAAATCGGAGCCAGCTCTCTTCTTTTAGAGGCTGTGTCAGACGAGAAATCTTGAAAGATCAAGATCTTGTTGTCCTCTATAAGAATTGGCTGGTTTTTACGGAAATGTTGCAATAGTGTGTTCTTATCTTGATAATTGAGTAATCTTGCGATAACAGGTCTAGGTCTGTTTCCGTTCCTACTGTCTAAACGAGGGGCACCTATTCTATGAGCTCTCTCGACTATAATTGGGTGATATGTGGGTGGAATCTTTAAGGCTTTAGTGAGTGTATCTGAGATAAAAAGATTAAGGTTTTCAAATTGTTTGGCCTCTGGAAGGCCTATTATTCTTATGTTATTTCGTCTAGAGCGATTTTCCATATCTTCCAGCCTATCAAATATTTTTTGCAAGTTCTTAGTAGAGGACTCAAATTTGGCACTATGTGATGTTGCTATGTCTTCTAGGTCAGAGACCCTCTGCTCTACTTCCTGCATCATATTCAAGAACTGTCTAACCTCTTGGGCTAGAGAGGTAATGTCTTGCTTGATTTCTGATTTAAGTGCCTCAAATTTAGGTTCAAGAGCATCTGAGATACTGGTTACTAAGGACTGTATATTGGTGAGTTCCGGTGTTATTAAGGTATTAATAGGATTAGTTTGGGTCTCAGTAACGAGATCCTGTGTGTTCTTGAGTTTCCTATCCCTGTGCCTGGCTGCCATAATTGGAGAAGGAGTCTTAGAAGGATTGGAAAGAAATTTATCCATGTGCCGTGTGATTAGTTATAGTAGTGAAAAGGGAAACGTTTAATAAAACGTTTCCAGAGTAAAGAAGTGAACTCAGTTTGGTGCTAGGTGCTTAAGTGTGGCAAAATGTGCGAGAGATAGGGGAAAAAAAAAAAGGGGGATAGGGGAGGGGAATTATGCGAGGATGTGATAGATAGCTAGTTAGCTAAAAGGTGAGAGAGTGTCGGTGTGGAAAAAGTGTAAAAAAAAACCTGTGTAAAGTGTCACAAGGACCCAGAAAGAACAGTTATTCTGATTTAGGCAGGGATAGGGTTATAGCCGAAGGTATAAAGTATGAGTGTTCAAATAGTCTTGCAGGATTTTTCCTTATGCCCTTTCTCCCCTCACTCCTAGGGACAAGCTAAAGGAAAATCAATAGTGTATGTTCTAATCTCGCTATAGACAGTGAGTCAACAAGCTTGGATTTAATAAAGGGCCAAGAGGAAGAACAGAGAGGAGGAAGGGGACAGGGGGCAAGGATTGTACAATTTATGGCAAGCAATCTAATATAAACAGTATACAGTAGTTAATTCTTATCAGTTGTTGATTTAACAATTGAGCTTTATAGGTAACAAGATCTCAGCCAATATGACTAAGCAGGGAACCCTAGACAGTTTAGTTTAACGAATATCCCTTAACACAGAGAAAACTCAAACTAAATAGCAATATCTAAAACCAGTTTTCTACTACATATTAATTGCAACATTTCTATTAATAGGTGAAAACTGATATAAAGATCACTTATATAGTGACAGATAGCAAATTTCTTTTATGAAAAAAGGGAAGGAAAATCAGAAAAACAAAAAAAATTCAAGGCCCGTTAGCCTCTATTCCCATATTAACTGTTCGCTACTACCTTCCCCAGCCTCTGTGGTGTAGATATTGATAGGAGGGAGAGTGCTTTATGCAGTACTTATAAGGTTGTTAATTCTATCTTAGGAGCAGTTCTTTAAATGCTCTCTCACCCTCTCCTCTCCCCCCTCCTCCTTCAGCATCCAGCCAATTCTCTAATGGGTGATAACTGCAAGATTTCTATTAATAAACATAGTCAGGATTGAAGAGTTAGTTAAGTAAACTCAAGTTTGCTTAGTTCTACAGTTAAGCTTAAAGGAGAGCACTGTAATTTTATTATACGTTGCTAGGGGGGGGGTAAGGTTCTAAACAAAGGCTCAGGATATAGGTATCGATAAAGAGAGCCTAGATGCACCACTTCCCCAAAGCTAGTTTATGGGCTTAATTTACCCCAATTGTCCCCAACTTAATTTACCTGAGCTAGGGTAATATGTACATATATTTAAAAAAAAAAAAAAAGTTCAGCAGCCTGGTTTACTGAGCCTAGTTTATCTTTAGGCAGTTTTTAAGAAATTAGGTTGAGTTCAAATGCAGGCTATAGGAGAAAGTCACTGTTCTAGCAAATTGACAGGTAGAATTGTCTTTTGGCTTTATCCTGCCTTATCTAGGCAAGCCCAGGTACAGAGTGTCCGTTCAGGCTCTTTGTTTCCCCCTTCTCTTCTCCCCGTGACAACTCCTTCCCCCTGGTCTGTACAGATATAGTTCTATCGGAAGGAAGGCAAGAAGGGGGCCAGAGAAGCTGTTTTTCAGTAGAGAGCTACCGCTACATTACCCACTGCTAGGGTCCAGATGCCTCCAGAGAGAGGTCTCCTCTTCAGCACGACTCCCCTCACGCAGCACCGGTGGGAGGGGAGTGCGCCCAGCAACAGCCGCCAAGGACAGCAAACGCTGGGATGACAAGCGGCAGGGAAAGAGGCAGGCCAGTTCCTGAGAAAGCAATCCAAGCACAGGTAGCGGTCCGTGTCCCCCACGCAGCACCGGTGGGAGGGATCAACAGTCCGAGAGCAGCAGCGGGTCAAAGCGCCTCCCCGTAGCCAGCGGCAGGAATCCAGGTGAATCAGCTGCAGGTAATATCGTTGGGAAACCTCAGCTTTTGATCAGTGTAGCTGGACTTGCAGGCGGGGGCAGATAGTTGGTAAGCTTGATTTATTGATGCCAAAGTGGAGCAGGCAGGTCGTCCTATCAGGTTTGGCAAGGGAGCCGGTTTTAGCCCCAGCGGGGGCTTTGGAGGAAAAGACTCCTATGTGTAATCAGAGTCCGTCTTTCACTCTTATTGCAGTGAGAATTGCACTGCTAGGACAGAAGGTAAATCCTATGGCTGAAGCAGCACAAAGTTCTTGTGCGGTGGTATGGCAGAGTATCAGATCCAGCAGCGATAAACTTGCTGAGCAGGCCACCCAGGGTCTGAGGGTTTAGGCGCGAAGAGTTCGCCAACAGCTTGCAGTGGAGGTAATGCTGCACAGGTGTCTCACCTTACCAAACACCTGAGCTGCTCCTCCGGATCTAGAGCATGCGATCTCTAGAAGTGCATGTCATTTTAAACAACTTTTCTAATTTACTTTTGTTATGAAATTTGCTATGTTCTTTTGATAACTTTTTTTTATTTTTTTAAGAGCATTCATAGATTCAGGGGCAGCAATGCACTGCTGGGATCTAGCGGAACACATCAGGTGAGCTAGTAACCAGGGGCATATATGTGCAGCCACCAATCACCAGCTACCTTCCAGCAGTGCATTGCTGCCCTTGATCATGCCTATGTAACTATTCAAAAAAGGATTTTAAGAAAACAAAAAAAGGAAAATTGTTAATAGAAGTAAATTGGTCTTTTGGTCAAAACCTCATGCTCTTTCTGGATCATGAAAGTTTTTAATTTTGACTTTGCTATTTCCTTTAACCACTTAACGACACACGTCGTACAGGGTACGTCATACACAAACTGGTCATTAAAGACCAACGACGTACCCTGTATGTCGTTAGGGGTTAAAAGCGTCTGGAAGCGATTCTGCTTTCAAGGTATTGCTCTGATGCCTCGATATTGAGGCATCACTGCAATACCTTTTTAACAAACTCTGTGGCCCTCTCTGCATCAGTCAGCGATGGTGCGATCGTTGGTGGGTGGGAGCTGTTGCAGGAAGGCGGGTGGACGGCCATCGCTGCTGTAGATTGCGTCAGAGGGGGCGGGATCACGTGCGGTTGGAAGACAATGGCGGGGACAATGGTGGGGGAGGGAAGAGTTGTTTGAGAGGGGTCAGGGAGGGATCAGGTGGGAGGCTGATCTCTATACTAAAGCTAAAATTAACCCTACAAGCTACCTAATTAACCCCTTCACTGCTGGACATAATACAAGTGTGGCGCACAGCAGCATTTAGTGGCCTTCCAATTACCAAAAAGCAATGCCAAAGCAATATAGGTCTGTTTCTGAACAAAGGGGATCCCAGAGAAGCATTTACAGCCATTTGTGCCATAATTGCACAAGCTGTTTGTAAATAATTTCTGTGAGAAACCTAAATTTTGTGAAAAAAATATTTATTTGATCGCATTTGGCGGTGAAATGGTGGCATGAAATATAGCAAAATAGGTCAATACTTTGGGTTGTCTACTAAAAAATATATACATGTCAAGGGTTATTCAGGGATTCCTGACAGATATCAGTGTTCCAATGTAACCATCGCTAATTTTGAAGAAAAAAAATGGTTTGGAAATAGCAAAGTGCTACTTGTATTTATTGCCCTATAACTTGCAAAGAACATGTAAACATTGGGTATTTCTAAACTCAGGATAAAATTTTAGAAACTATTTAGCATGGGTGTTTTTTGGTGGTTGTAGATGTGTAACAGATTTTGGGGGTCAAAGTTAGAAAAAGTTTTTTTGTTTTTCTTTTCATCATCTTATAAAAAAAAAAATTATAGTAATTAATAATGGTATCTATAGAAACGACATTTAATGGCGAGGAAAAACGGTATATAATGTGTGGGCACAGTAAATGAGTAAGAGGAAAATTTACAGCTAAACACAAACACCGCAGAAATGTAAAAATAGCCCTGGTCCTTAAAGAGACATGAAACCCAAAAATGTTTCTTTCATGACTCAGAGAATACAATTTTAAACAACTTTCCAATTAACTTCTATTATTTAATTTGCTTCCTTCTCTTGTTATCCTTTGCTGAAAGCTTTATCTAGGAAAGCTCAGGAGCAGCAGAGAACCTAGGTTCTAGCCGTTGATTGGTAGCTGCATATATACAGTATATTGATTGTGATTGGCTCACCCATGAGTTCAGTTAGAAACCATTAGTGCATTGCTGCTACTTCAACAAATGATACCAAGAGAATGATACAAATTAGATAATAGAAGTAAATTTGTTGTTTAAAATTGTATTCTCTATCTGAATCATGAAAGAAAAAAATTGGGTTTCATGTCCCTTTAAGTAGGGTTGCACCGATACCGATACTAGTATCGGTGCCGATACCAAGTATTTGTATGAGTACTTGTACTCGTGCAAATGCACCGATACTTAAACCGATACCTCCAATTCCTACCCATATGCCATCTTGTGGCGTTTTTCAAACTGTATGTTCCCATTTCATTTTAAGCTGGAGTGGAGACTTAACTAAAAATTGTTTACTTCTGTTCTGCCAATACAAATTGCTGTTATTTGTATTTTACGTCAGAGCAGTGCTTTAAAAGCTGCTACTTTACAGCTGGAAGCCTCTCATCTTGCACAATTATGCTCAAAACATACTGTACTCTGAGGAACACCCGTAGCCAGGGCTGGACCGGGAATAAAAAGCAGCCCTATTTTCTGATGAGTAAGTAGAATACAAATGCCCCATTTTTCTCAAAGGGGATTACTGAGATACTCCTTCCTCAATATTATTTTCAGAATTAAATTATACGACTTTGTACTAAGTACAAGTGTCAGACTTATCAGTTATATAGGCACCCTACAACCCAATTGCATCCAGTAATCACCCCTTTAAATTGAAGTTTTCCAGTCCCAACTGCTGCAGCTGTTATTTATTGTTGTTATTATTAATATATGTTATTGTAATAATTTTATTTATAAACATGTTCTGTAAACTTTGTGACAACAAGCACATAAAACTGTTTTATTATTTCAAAATGTCTTTTGAGATACAGTTCATAATTATAAAGAAGCGATCTTAAATTATTAGTCTGTATTGTGCATGGTAAACTGTCATGACATTAAAAAAGTATCGGTAATTGGTATCGGTGAGTATTTGAAAAAAAGTATCGGTACTTGTACTCGGTCTTAAAAAAATGGTATCTGTGCAACCCTACCTTTTTAAGGGTAAGAAAAATGGTCTTGTCCTTAAGGGGTTAATCTAATATTGTTGATAAGTATGTGTTTAATATTCAAAGCAACGATTACCTTGAGAAATATACAAATTATGCCTGACATTTAGTTATTTTTTTTAAATGTCCATTTGATTTTATATTACTGAGCAGAAGTATTAGTATTTTTCAAAGAAAACAAATCTGCATTGGGACATATTTTATCTTGTCACGGTTTCTACAGGATACCATGCATTACACCAGCACATGCTTGGTAATGTAGTTAGTGTGCATGTGATCTCTGTACTTATGGTCACTTGCGCAGTCAAGTGATCAGGAATACAAGGACAGAATAGCATGTGGTATTAAAAGGAAATTAATGTTAGTAACTCATTTTCCGGATTCAACTTTCTAATATACTTCTTTTATCAAATTCACTTTGTGCTATTGGTATCCTTTGATGAAGATCATATTTCGATATAGGAGGCTTGAGAACTATATGACAGTCTGCAATAATATACACTGCTGCCATCTAGTGTTTAAAGGTGTATAACATTCTTAAAAACAGCTGCAGACACTGCTGCCAGTTAATGCTTAAGACACGTGTATGTCCCTGTGCCTATCTAGATATACTCTTCAACAAAGGATTTCAACAGAACAAAATACAGTTGACAATGGGAGTAAATTGGAAATGTGTTTAAAATTAAATTGTTTTTCTATGAATCGTGAATGTTTGTCTCTTAAAAATGTGACTCCTCCATATCTTGGCTGACATTGTATGCTGTACTTATTACTAAGAGTCAAACACCACTGTCACTGGCGCATACAAAAAAAAAATATATATATTGTATGCGCTATTTCACACACTCACCGGCCACTTTATTAGGTACACCTTGCTAGTACCGGGTTGGACCCCCTTTGCCTTAAGAACTGCCTTAATTCTTCGTGGCATAGATTCAACAAGGTTTTGTAAACATTCCTCAGACATTTTGGTCCATATTGACATGATAGCATCACGCAGTTGCTGCAGATTTGTCAGCTGCCCATCTATGATGTCAATCTCCGGTTCCACCACATCCCAAAGGTGCTCTATTGGATTGAGATCTGGTGACTGTGGAGGCCATTGGAGCACAGTGAACTCATTGTCAAGTTCAAGAAACCAGTTTGAGATGATTTGAGCTTTGTGATATGGTGCATTATCCTGCTGGAAGTAGCCATCAGAAGATGGGTACACTGTAGTCCTAAAGGGATGGACACGGTCAGCAACAACACTTGGGTAGGCTGTGGAATTTAAATGATGCTCAATTGGTACTAAGGGGCCCAAAGTGTGCAAAGAAAATATCCCCAAAATAATTACATCACCAGCCTGAACTGTTGATACAAGGCAGGATGGATCCATGCTTTCATGTTTACGCAAAATTCTGACCCTACCATCTGAATGTTGCAGCTGAAATCGAGACTCATCAGACCAGGCAACATTTTTCCAATCTTCTATTGTCCAATTTTGATGGGCCTGTGCGAATTGTAGCCTCGGTTTCCTGTTATTAGCTGACAGGAGTGGCACCCGGTGTGGTCTTCTGCTGCTGTAACCCATCTGCTTCAAGGTTCAACGTGTTGTGCATAGAGATACCTCTGCATACCTTGGTTGTAACAAGTGGTTATTTGAGTTACTGTTGCCTTTCTATCATCTCAAACCAGTCTGCCCATTCTCCTCTGACATCAATAAGGCATTTTTGTCCACACAACTGCCGCTCACTGGATATTTTTTTCTTTTTCGGACCTTTCTCTGTAAATCCCAGTAGATCAGCAGTTTTTTAAATACTCAGACCAGCCCATCTGGCACCAACAACTATGCCATGTTCAAAGTCCCTTTAAATCCCCTTCCCCATTTTGATGCAAGTCGTCTTCACCAAGTCTAGATGCCTAAATGCATTGAGTTGCTGCCATGTGATTGGCTGATTAGCAATTTGTGTTACCAAGCAATTGAATTATATATATATAAATTTAGGGTGGATTTGATATAAATATAATTAAATCCCTAGCAGTAAGACTCAATATAAATCATGGCTTTCTACCTAAAGGTTTCATTTTTAGAATAACAACTTTTCAGATTATTTTTCCAGTTATATCGGAAAATTACCGATTTTAGTTATATACCTTTAGAAATACATAGATCAATGTTATTATTGGGAGTGGAGCTATCTCCAGTTTAATGATATTTGGTCAACTTTTCAGCTGTAGTTTATTAAAAGGAGAAACAAATTGATTACCATAATAACAACAATTTAAATGGTTTTATTTAACTAAAATAATTTTTAATTTGTAATATTTGCCTCTCCCTCCTCACACTTGGGTCCTTGTGCAGATCTATTCCACTCCAAACAAACTTCTATTCAGAGACCTTCTTGTAACTTAGTATGGGTTGATTCTGTGTACATAGATTTGCAGGGGCGCAACGGCATTAAAGGGACAGTAAAGTCAAAATTAAACTTTACACGGACATGAAAGCCAATTTTTTTTCTCTCATAATTCAGATAGAATGTACATGTTCACAGGAGCGTGCACGTGTCTGCACTGCAGCACTATATTATATTGCAGTAGCTTTGCAACCATGTTATACAGTAGCAAGAGCACTAGATTGCAGCACTATTTCCTGTCATGTAGTGCTCTAGACAAGTGCACGTCGCCTATCTAGATATCTCCAACAAAGGATGACACATTTGATAATAAAAGTAAATTGGAAACTTTTTGTTTTAAAATGTATTCTCTATTATGAATTTTTTTTCGTTCACATGTTCTTTGCTGAAAAGATATCTAGATAGCGTGCACATGTCTGGAGTGCTACATGACAGGAAATAGTGCTGCTATCTAGTGCTCTTGGAAATGTATAACATTGCCATATAGTGTTACAGACACATGCACACTCCTGAGCTACATCTCTGCTTTTTAACAAAGGATAACAAGAAAACCAAGACAATTTGAAAATAGAAATACATTGGAAAGTTGTTTAGAATTGTATGTTCTTTTGGGTTTATGTCCCTTTAATGATTCAGATAGAGCATGTCACTGTTAACTTTCCTATTTACTCCTTAACTAATTTGCTTCATTCTCTTGGTATCCATGGTTAGAAAGGCATACATAGGTACACCCGGGAGCAATGCACTACTGTGAGCCTTGCTCCAAGTAGAGCATTGCTCTAATTTAACAAAAGATACCAAGAGAATGAAGCACATTTAACATAGAAGTTAATCTGAATATGGTATGCTCTGTTTGAATCATGAAAGAAAAATGTTGGTCGTATGTCCCTTTAAGGTCTATTCCTCAACTCTGTATGAAGGGGCATGATATTTCTGCAGACTACAAAACCAATAACATGTGATTTGTATCTTCTAGACAGGGACAAAGACAAATAGTCTTATATAGAAACCTATTGAAGAGCACCACATTGTGGATGGATTAATGGAATTAATTTACCAAAAAAATTAACTATTACAGCCACGAGCATACAGCTTAAAGGGACAGTCAAGTCCAAAAAAACTTCAAATAGGAAATGTAATTTTAAACAACTTTCCAATTTACTTTTATCACCAATTTGGCTTTGTTCTCTTGGAATTCTTAGCTAAACCTAGGAAGGCTTATATGATCATTTCTAAGCCCTTGAAGGCCACCTCTTATCACATGCTTTTTTATTTGCTTTTCACAACAGGGGAGAGCTAGTTCATGTGAGCCATATAGATAACATTGTGATCACGCCCGTGGGTAATTGGCTAAAATGAAAGTCAATAGATCATAAAGTCATGTGATTAGGGGGCAGTCTGCAGAGGCTGAGATACAAGGTAATCACAGAGGTAAAAAGTATATTATTATAACTGTGTTGGTTATGCAAAATGGGGAATGGGTAATAAATAGATTATCTATCTTTTTAAACAATAAAAATTCTGGTGTTGACTGTCCCTTAAAGGGACATAATACTCATATGCTAAATCACTTGAAACTGATGCAGTATAACTGTAAAAAGCTGACCGGAAAATATCACCTGAGCATCTCTATGTAAAAAAGGAAGATATTTTACCTCACAATCTCCTCAGCTCACCAGAGTAAGTTCTGTGTAAAAAGTTATACTTCACCTGCTCCCAGCTGCAGGTAAAAATAACAAAAGAATGAAGAAATGAACAGCAGCCAATCAGCATCAGCAGTGCTGAGGTCATGAACTCTTACTGTGATCTCATGAGATTTGACTTAACTCTCATGAGATTTCGTAGTAAGCTTCTTTTACCTGATTGGTGAAATAATATGAGAGTTCACGAAGCTCATCCCCTAAGCTGTCCTAGGACAGACACACTAAAATGCTGCTTAGAAATCCCTTTACAATGGGAGGTGACTACTGAGGAACTTTTGAGGTAAAATATCTTTCTTTTTTACATAGAGATGTTCAGGAGATATTTTCTAGTCAGCTTTTTACAGCTATGCTGCATCACTTTCAAGTGTTTAAACATTTGGGTATTATGGCCCTTTAATGCTGCATAATTAAAGGGACACTGAACACAATTTTTTTTCTTTTATGATTAAGAGAGCATGCAACTTTCTACTTAAAGGGACAGTCTAGTCAAAAGGAAACTTTCATGATTCAGATCTAGCATGCAATTTTAAACAACTTTCCAATTTACTTCTATTATCTAATTTGCTAAATTCTTTAGATATCCTTTGTTGAAGAAATAGCAATGCACATGTGTTAACCAATCACACAAGGCTTCTATGTGCAGCAACCAATCAGCAGCTACTGAGCATATCTATATATGCTTTTCAGCAAGTGATATCAAGAAAATGAAGCAAATTAGGTAATAGAAGTAAATTAGAAAGTTGTTTTAAAATGACATGCTCTTTCTAAATCACGAAAGAACAAAATTGGGTTTCATGTCCCTTTAACTCCTATTATCAATTTTTCTTGCTATCATTATTTGAAAAAGAAGGCATCTAAGCTAGGAGCCAGACCATTTTTGCTTCAGTCACCTGGACAGCACTTGTTTATTGGTGGGTGAATTTACCCACCAATCTGCAAGAACAACCCAGGTTGTTCACCAAAAATGGTCCGGCATCTAAACTTACATTTCTTGCTTTTCAAATAAAGATTCCAAGAGAATGAAGACAATATGATAATAGGAGTAAATTAGGAAGTTGCTTAAAATTGCATGTTCTGAATCACAAAAGAAATGGGTTCAGTGTCCCTTTAAAACTAATCCTTATTTTAGGATAATAACCTTTGGATTATAATGTACATTAAATAGAAACTATATTTAAATAAATACATTTTTCATCAAAAAAGGATTTTACTTAAAAAATCTGATTTTAAATAAAAAAAAAAATATATATATTGTATTCTTTGTCACAGAAGGTAGGGTGCTCTCGTCTGGCGTACTACATTGTAGCAAAAACTACAGCCATCAAGTGCTCTTGCAAATGTATAACATTGTTAAAAATATCCTTTTAAAACTGCTGGCATATAGTGTTTGACATGTGCATGTTCCTGAGCCTACCTGCTACTCAAAAAAGGATGCCAAGAGAATGAAGTAAATTTGCTAATAGCAGTAAATTGGATTTCTTTCATGTAATTAGCAAGAGTCCATGAGCTAGTGACGTATGGGATATACATTCCTACCAGGAGGGGCAAAGTTTCCCAAACCTCAAAATGCCTATAAATACACCCCTCACCACACCCACAATTCAGTTTTACAAACTTTGCCTCCGATGGAGGTGGCCTTCAGACCAGTTCTGGATCTAAAAATATTGAATCGTTATGTAAGGATACCAACGTTCAAGATGGTAACTGTAAGGACTATCTTGCCTTTTGTTCAGCAAGGGCATTATATGTCCACAATAGATTTACAGGATGCATATCTGCATATTCAGATTCATCCAGATCATTATCAGTTCCTGAGATTCTCTTTTCTGGACAAGCGTTACCAGTTTGTGGCTCTGCCATTTGGCCTAGCTACAGCTCCAAGAATTTTTACAAAGGTTCTCGGTGCCCTTCTGTCTGTAATCAGAGAACAGGGTATTGTGGTATTTCCTTATTTGGACGATATCTTGGTACTTGCTCAGTCTTTACATTTAGCAGAATCTCATACGAATCGACTTGTGTTGTTTCTTCAAGATCATGGTTGGAGGATCAATTTACCAAAAAGTTCATTGATTCCTCAGACAAGGGTAACCTTTCTGGGTTTCCAGATAGATTCAGTGTCCATGACTCTGTCTTTAACAGACAAGAGACGTCTAAAATTGATTTCAGCTTGTCGAAACCTTCAGTCACAATCATTCCCTTCGGTAGCCTTATGCATGGAAATTCTAGGTCTTATGACTGCTGCATCGGACGCGATCCCCTTTGCTCGTTTTCACATGCGACCTCTTCAGCTCTGTATGCTGAATCAATGGTGCAAGGATTACACAAAGATATCTCAATTAATATCTTTAAAACCGATTGTTCGACACTCTCTAACGTGGTGGACAGATCACCATCGTTTAATTCAGGGGGCTTCCGACCTGGACTGTAATTTCAACAGATGCAAGTCTCACAGGTTGGGGAGCTGTGTGGGGATCTCTGACGGCACAAGGAGTTTGGGAATCTCAGGAGGTGAGATTACCGATCAATATTTTGGAACTCCGTGCAATTTTCAGAGCTCTTCAGTTTTGGCCTCTTCTGAAGAGAGAATAGTTCATTTGTTTTCAGACAGATAATGTCACAACTGTGGCATACATCAATCATCAAGGAGGGACTCACAGTCCTCTGGCTATGAAAGAAGTATCTCGAATTTTGGTTTGGGCGGAATCCAGCTCCTGTCTAATCTCTGCGGTTCATATCCCAGGTGTAGACAATTGGGAAGCGGATTATCTCAGTCGCCAAACGTTGCATCCGGGCGAATGGTCTCTTCACCCAGAGGTATTTCTTCAGATTGTTCAAATGTGGGAACTTCCAGAAATAGATCTGATGTTGTCTCATCTAAACAAGAAACTTCCCAGATATCTGTCCAGATCCCGGGATCCTCAGGCGGAGGCAGTGGATGCATTATCACTTCCTTGGAAGTATCATCCTGCCTATATCTTTCCGCCTCTATTCCTTCTTCCAAGAGTAATCTCCAAGATTCTGAAGGAATGCTCGTTTGTTCTGCTGGTAGCTCCGGCATGGCCTCACAGGTTTTGGTATGCGGATCTTGTCCGGATGGCCTCTTGCCAACCGTGGTCTCTTCCGTTAAGACCAGACCTTCTGTCACAAGGTCCTTTTTTCCATCAGGATCTGAAATCCTTAAATTTAAAGGTATGGAGATTGAACGCTTGATTCTTGGTCAAAGAGGTTTCTCTGACTCTGTGATTAATACTATGTTACAGGCTCGTAAATCTGTATCTAGAGAGATATATTATAGAGTCTGAAAGACTTATATTTCTTGGTGTCTTTCTCATCATTTTTCTTGGCATTCTTTTAGAATACCGAGAATTTTACAGTTTCTTCAGGATGGTTTAGATAAGGGTTTGTCCGCAAGTTCCTTGAAAGGACAAATCTCTGCTCTTTCTGTTCTTTTTCACAGAAAGATTGCTATTCTTCCTGATATTCGTTGTTTTGTACAAGCTTTGGTTCGTATAAAACCTGTCATTAAGTCAATTTCTCCTCCTTGGAGTTTGAATTTGGTTCTGGGAGCTCTTCAAGCTCCTCCGTTTGAACCTATGCATTCATTGGACATTAAATTGCTTTCTTGGAAAGTTTTGTTCCTTTTGGCCATCTCTTCTGCCAGAAGAGTTTCTGAATTATCTGCTCTTTCTTGGGAGTCTCCTTTTCTGATTTTTCATCAGGATAAGGCGGTGTTGCGAACTTCTTTTGAATTTTTACCTAAAGTTGTGAATTCCAACAACATTAGTAGAGAAATTGTGGTTCCTTCATTATGTCCTAATCCTAAGAATTCTAAGGAGAAATCGTTGCATTCTTTGGATGTTGTTAGAGCTTTGAAATATTATGTTGAAGCTACTAAGTCTTTCCGAAAGACTTCTAGTCTATTTGTTATCTTTTCCGGTTCTAGAAAAGGCCAGAAAGCTTCTGCCATTTCTTTGGCATCTTGGTTGAAATCTTTAATTTATCTTGCCTATGTTGAGTCGGGTAAAACTCCGCCTCAGAGGATTACAGCTCATTCTACTAGGTCAGTTTCTACTTCCTGGGCGTTTAGGAATGAAGCTTCGGTTGATCAGATTTGCAAAGCAGCAACTTGGTCCTCTTTGCATACTTTTACCAAATTCTACCATTTTGATGTATTTTCTTCTTCTGAAGCAGCTTTTGGTAGAAAAGTACTTCAGGCAGCGGTTTCAGTTTGAATCTTCTGCTTATGTTTTTCATTAAACTTTATTTTGGGTGTGGATTATTTTCAGCAGGAATTGGCTGTCTTTATTTTATCCCTCCCTCTCTAGTGACTCTTGTGTGGAAAGATCCACATCTTGGGTAATCATTATCCCATACGTCACTAGCTCATGGACTCTTGCTAATTACATGAAAGAAAACATAATTTATGTAAGAACTTACCTGATAAATTCATTTCTTTCATATTAGCAAGAGTCCATGAGGCCCGCCCTTTTTTTGTGGTGGTTATGATTTTGTATAAAGCACAATTATTCCAATTCCTTATTTTATATGCACTTTTTTATCACCCCACTTCTTGGCTATTCGTTAAACTGAATTGTGGGTGTGGCGAGGGGTGTATTTATAGGCATTTTGAGGTTTGGGAAACTTTGCCCCTCCTGGTAGGAATGTATATCCCATACGTCACTAGCTCATGGACTCTTGCTAATATGAAAGAAATGAATTTATCAGGTAAGTTCTTACATAAATTATGTTTTGTTTTTTTGTTTTTATAGTAAGCTCTTTCTGCATCATGAACAGCAAAATGGATTTCATGTCCCTTTAAATTCCCTTTTTACTATAGGATGTAGCTACTGTGGACATTTTGAGGTAAAATATGTTCCTTTTTACATTGAGATGCTAATGTGATATTATTAGCTTTTTACAGATATGCTGCATCACTTTCAATTTATTTAGCATACGGGAAACGTCCCTTTTAAAGGGACAGTTCTACTCCAGAACTTGTATTGTTTAAAAAAAGATAATCCCTTTATTACCCATTCCGCCATTTTGCATAACCAACACGGTTATATCAATATACTTTTTACCCCTGTGATTACCTTGTATCTCAGCATCTGCAAACTGCCCTTTTTATCTGTGTTATTTACGGTTTTGCAGTTTAGCCAATCAGTTCTTACTCATTCATAACTCCACAGGAGTGAGCACAGTGTTATCTATATGACACAATAACTAGCACTGTCTTGCTGTGAAAAGCTAATAAAAGGCGGCCTAGAGGGGCTTAGAAACAGGCAGAGATTTAGAGGTTTAAATGTTATAAAGTATATTAATATAACAATGTTGGTTGTGCAAAACTGGGGAATGGGTAGTAAAGACGCTATCTGTCTTTTTAAACAATTAAAACTTTGGAGTAGACTGTCCCTTTTTAAGCCCTGATTTGTCCAGGATGATTGGCAAGTCCTGTTTAAACAAAAGCTAGGGGGTAGCTTCATTAATCAGTCATGTTTAATGTACCCCAATTAATGGTGGGGATCCTAATGATACACCAGACCTTAAAGGTACAGTAAAGTCAAAATTAAACATTCATGAATCAGAGCATGCAATTTAAAACATTTCATTTTATGTATTAACTTTGCTTTGTTCTTTTGTATCCTTGGTTGAAAAATAAAATTAGGTAGGCTCATAGGAGCGTTCATGTGTCTTTATTATTCTATGGCAGCGGTGTTTGCTACTATCTATTTCATTGCTACAATTTTGCAAATACTGCTTCCAGATCGCTAGACACATATGCCCGCTCATGACCTCACTAAATTTTACTCTTTAAAGGGACAGTCAACACCAGAATTTTTGTTTTATAAAGATAGATAATCCCTTTATTACCCATTCCCCAGTTTTGCATAACCAACACAGTTATATTAATACACTTTTTATCTCTGTGATTACCTTGTATCTAAGCCTCTGCAAACTGCCCCCTTATTTCAGTTCTTTTGACAGACTTGGATTTTAGCCAATCAGTGCTCACTCCTAGGTAACTTCATGTGCAAGAGCTCAGTTATCTATGAAACGCATGAACTCATGCCCTCTAGTGGTGAAAAACTGTCAAAATGCATTCAGATTAGAGGCGGCCTTCAAGGTCTTAGAAATTAGCATATGAGTCTACCTAAATTTAGCTTAAGATTACAAAGAGAACAAAGCAAAATTGGTGATAGAAGTAAATTGGAAATATGACATGCCCTATTTAAATCATGAAAGTTTATTTTGGACTTGACTGTCCCTTTAAAGGGATATGAAACCCAATTTTTTTTCTTTAATGATTTAGATAGAGCATGCAACTTTTTAATTTGCTACTATTATTAATTTTCTTTGTATCTTTATTTGAAAACGCAGGAACCCTGGGCAGCACTTGCTGATTGATGGCCACATTTAGAATTGACTGCTCAATCTCAATCTGAATCATGAAAACAGAATTTATGTTTACCTGATAAATTACTTTCTCCAACGGTGTGTCCGGTCCACGGCGTCATCCTTACTTGTGGGATATTCTCTTCCCCAACAGGAAATGGCAAAGAGCCCAGCAAAGCTGGTCACATGATCCCTCCTAGGCTCCGCCTACCCCAGTCATTCGACCGACGTTAAGGAGGAATATTTGCATAGGAGAAACCATATGGTACCGTGGTGACTGTAGTTAAAGAAAATAAATTATCAGACCTGATTAAAAAACCAGGGCGGGCCGTGGACCGGACACACCGTTGGAGAAAGTAATTTATCAGGTAAACATAAATTCTGTTTTCTCCAACATAGGTGTGTCCGGTCCACGGCGTCATCCTTACTTGTGGGAACCAATACCAAAGCTTTAGGACACGGATGAAGGGAGGGAGCAAATCAGGTCACCTAAATGGAAGGCACCACGGCTTGCAAAACCTTTCTCCCAAAAATAGCCTCAGAAGAAGCAAAAGTATCAAACTTGTAAAATTTGGTAAAAGTGTGCAGTGAAGACCAAGTCGCTGCCCTACATATCTGATCAACAGAAGCCTCGTTCTTGAAGGCCCATGTGGAAGCCACAGCCCTAGTGGAATGAGCTGTGATTCTTTCGGGAGGCTGCCGTCCGGCAGTCTCGTAAGCCAATCTGATGATGCTTTTAATCCAAAAAGAGAGAGAGGTAGAAGTTGCTTTTTGACCTCTCCTTTTACCTGAATAAACAACAAACAAGGAAGATGTTTGTCTAAAATCCTTTGTAGCATCTAAATAGAATTTTAGAGCGCGAACAACATCCAAATTGTGCAACAAACGTTCCTTCTTTGAAACTGGTTTCGGACACAGAGAAGGTACGATAATCTCCTGGTTAATGTTTTTGTTAGAAACAACTTTTGGAAGAAAACCAGGTTTAGTACGTAAAACCACCTTATCTGCATGGAACACCAGATAAGGAGGAGAACACTGCAGAGCAGATAATTCTGAAACTCTTCTAGCAGAAGAAATTGCAACTAAAAACAAAACTTTCCAAGATAATAACTTAATATCAACGGAATGTAAGGGTTCAAACGGAACCCCCTGAAGAACTGAAAGAACTAAATTGAGACTCCAAGGAGGAGTCAAAGGTTTGTAAACAGGCTTGATTCTAACCAGAGCCTGAACAAAGGCTTGAACATCTGGCACAGCTGCCAGCTTTTTGTGAAGTAACACCGACAAGGCAGAAATCTGTCCCTTCAGGGAACTTGCAGATAATCCTTTTTCCAATCCTTCTTGAAGGAAGGATAGAATCCTAGGAATCTTAACCTTGTCCCAAGGGAATCCTTTAGATTCACACCAACAGATATATTTTTTCCAAATTTTGTGGTAAATCTTTCTAGTTACAGGCTTTCTGGCCTGAACAAGAGTATCGATAACAGAATCTGAGAATCCTCGCTTCGATAAGATCAAGCGTTCAATCTCCAAGCAGTCAGCTGGAGTGAAACCAGATTCGGATGTTCGAACGGACCCTGAACAAGAAGGTCTCGTCTCAAAGGTAGCTTCCAAGGTGGAGCCGATGACATATTCACCAGATCTGCATACCAAGTCCTGCGTGGCCACGCAGGAGCTATCAAGATCACCGACGCCCTCTCCTGATTGATCCTGGCTACCAGCCTGGGGATGAGAGGAAATGGCGGGAACACATAAGCTAGTTTGAAGGTCCAAGGTGCTACTAGTGCATCCACTAGAGCCGCCTTGGGATCCCTGGATCTGGCCCCGTAGCAAGGAACTTTGAAGTTCTGACGAGAGGCCATCAGATCCATGTCTGGAATGCCCCACAGGTGAGTGACTTGGGCAAAGATTTCCGGATGGAGTTCCCACTCCCCCGGATGCAATGTCTGACGACTCAGAAAATCCGCTTCCCAATTTTCCACTCCTGGGATGTGGATAGCAGACAGGTGGCAGGAGTGAGACTCCGCCCATAGAATGATTTTGGTCACTTCTTCCATCGCTAGGGAACTCCTTGTTCCCCCCTGATGGTTGATGTACGCAACAGTTGTCATGTTGTCTGATTGAAACCGTATGAACTTGGTCCTCGCTAGCTGAGGCCAAGCCTTGAGAGCATTGAATATCGCTCTCAGTTCCAGAATATTTATCGGTAGAAGAGATTCTTCCCGAGACCAAAGACCCTGAGCTTTCAGGGATCCCCAGACCGCGCCCCAGCCCATCAGACTGGCGTCGGTCGTGACAATGACCCACTCTGGTCTGCGGAATGTCATCCCTTGTGACAGGTTGTCCAGGGACAGCCACCAACGGAGTGAGTCTCTGGTCCTCTGATTTACTTGTATCTTCGGAGACAAGTCTGTATAGTCCCCATTCCACTGACTGAGCATGCACAGTTGTAATGGTCTTAGATGAATGCGCGCAAAAGGAACTATGTCCATTGCCGCTACCATCAACCCGATCACTTCCATGCACTGAGCTATGGAAGGAAGAGGAACGGAATGAAGTATCCGACAAGAGTCTAGAAGTTTTGTTTTTCTGACCTCTGTCAGAAAAATCCTCATTTCTAAGGAGTCTATAATTGTTCCCAAGAAGGGAACCCTTGTTGACGGGGATAGAGAACTCTTTTCCACGTTCACTTTCCATCCGTGAGATCTGAGAAAGGCCAGGACGATGTCCGTGTGAGCCTTTGCTTGAGGAAGGGACGACGCTTGAATCAGAATGTCGTCCAAGTAAGGTACTACCGCAACGCCCCTTGGTCGTAGCACAGCTAGAAGGGACCCTAGTACCTTTGTGAAAATCCTTGGAGCAGTGGCTAATCCGAAAGGAAGCGCCACGAACTGGTAATGTTTGTCCAGGAATGCGAACCTTAGGAACCGATGATGTTCCTTGTGGATAGGAATATGTAGATACGCATCCTTTAAATCCACCGTGGTCATGAATTGACCTTCCTGGATGGAAGGAAGAATAGTTCGAATGGTTTCCATCTTGAACGATGGAACCTTGAGAAACTTGTTTAAGATCTTGAGATCTAAGATTGGTCTGAACGTTCCCTCTTTTTTGGGAACTATGAACAGATTGGAGTAGAACCCCATCCCTTGTTCTCTTAATGGAACAGGATGAATCACTCCCATTTTTAACAGGTCTTCTACGCAATGTAAGAACGCCTGTCTTTTTATGTGGTCTGAAGACAACTGAGACCTGTGGAACCTCCCCCTTGGGGGAAGTCCCTTGAATTCCTGAAGATAACCTTGGGAGACTATTTCTAGCGCCCAAGGATCCAGAACATCTCTTGCCCAAGCCTGAGCGAAGAGAGAGAGTCTGCCCCCCACCAGATCCGGTCCCGGATCGGGGGCCAACATTTCATGCTGTCTTGGTAGCAGTGGCAGGTTTCTTGGCCTGCTTTCCCTTGTTCCAGCCTTGCATTGGTCTCCAAGCTGGCTTGGCTTGAGAAGTATTACCCTCTTGCTTAGAGGACGTAGCACTTTGGGCTGGTCCGTTCTTACGAAAGGGACGAAAATTAGGCCTATTTTTTGCCTTGAAAGGCCGATCCTGAGGAAGGGCGTGGCCCTTACCCCCAGTGATATCAGAGATAATCTCTTTCAAGTCAGGGCCAAACAGCGCTTTCCCCTTGAAAGGAATGTTTAGTAGCTTGTTCTTGGAAGACGCATCAGCCGACCAAGATTTCAACCAAAGCGCTCTGCGCGCCACAATAGCAAACCCAGAATTCTTAGCCGCTAACCTAGCCAATTGCAAAGTGGCGTCTAGGGTGAAAGAATTAGCCAATTTGAGAGCATTGATTCTGTCCATAATCTCCTCATAAGGAGGAGAATCACTATCGAGCGTCTTTATCAGCTCATCGAACCAGAAACATGCGGCTGTAGCGACAGGGACAATGCATGAAATTGGTTGTAGAAGGTAACCCTGCTGAACAAACATCTTTTTAAGCAAACCTTCTAATTTTTTATCCATAGGATCTTTGAAAGCACAACTATCCTCTATGGGTATAGTGGTGCGTTTGTTTAAAGTGGAAACCGCTCCCTCGACCTTGGGGACTGTCTGCCATAAGTCCTTTCTGGGGTCGACCATAGGAAACAATTTTTTAAATATGGGGGGAAGGACGAAAGGAATACCGGGCCTTTCCCATTCTTTATTAACAATGTCCGCCACCCGCTTGGGTATAGGAAAAGCTTCTGGGAGCCCCGGCACCTCTAGGAACTTGTCCATTTTACATAGTTTCTCTGGGATGACCAACTTTTCACAATCATCCAGAGTGGATAATACCTCCTTAAGCAGAATGCGGAGATGTTCCAACTTAAATTTAAATGCAATCACATCAGGTTCAGCCTGTTGAGAAATGTTCCCTGAATCAGTAATTTCTCCCTCAGACAAAACCTCCCTGGCCCCATCAGACTGGGTTAGGGGCACTTCAGAGATATTAATATCAGCGTCGTCATGCTCTTCAGTAACTAAAACAGAGCAGCCACGCTTACGCTGACAAGGGTTCATTTTGGCTAAAATGTTTTTGACAGAATTATCCATTACAGCCGTTAATTGTTGCATAGTAAGGAGTATTGGCGCGCTAGATGTACTAGGGGCCTCCTGAGTGGGCAAGACTCGTGTAGACGAAGGAGGGAATGATGCAGTACCATGCTTACTCCCCTCACTTGAGGAATCATCTTGGGCATCATTGTCATTATCACATAAATCACATTTATTTAAATGAATAGGAATTCTGGCTTCCCCACATTCAGAACACAGTCTATCTGGTAGTTCAGACATGATAAACAGGCATAAACTTGATAACAAAGTACAAAAACGTTTTAAAATAAAACCGTTACTGTCACTTTAAATTTTAAACTGAACACACTTTATTACTGCAATTGCGAAAAAACATGAAGGAATTGTTCAAAATTCACCAAATTTTCACCACAGTGTCTTAAAGCCTTAAAAGTATTGCACACCAAATTTGGAAGCTTTAACCCTTAAAATAACGGAACCGGAGCCGTTTTAAACTTTAACCCCTTTACAGTCCCTGGTATCTGCTTTGCTGAGACCCAACCAAGCCCAAAGGGGAATACGATACCAAATGACGCCTTCAGAAAGTCTTTTCTAAGTATCAGAGCTCCTCTCACATGCGACTGCATGCCATGCCTCTCAAAAACAAGTGCGCCACACCGGCGCGAAAATGAGGCTCTGCTTAAGCTTTGGGAAAGCCCCTAAGGAATAAGGTGTCTAATACAGTGCCTGCCGATATTATTATATCAAAATACCCAGATAAAATGATTCCTCAAGGCTAAATATATGTTAATAATGAATCGATTTAGCCCAGAAACAGTCTACAGTCTTAATAAGCCCTTGTGAAGCCCTTATTTATGATCGTAATAAACATGGCTTACCGGATCCCATAGGGAAAATGACAGCTTCCAGCATTACATCGTCTTGTTAGAATGTGTCATACCTCAAGCAGCAAGAGACTGCACACTGTTCCCCCAACTGAAGTTAATTGCTCTCAACAGTCCTGTGTGGAACAGCCATGGATTTTAGTTACGGTTGCTAAAATCATTTTCCTCATACAAACAGAAATCTTCATCTCTTTTCTGTTTCTGAGTAAATAGTACATACCAGCACTATTTCAAAATAACAAACTCTTGATTGAATAATAAAAACTACAGTTAAACACTAAAAAACTCTAAGCCATCTCCGTGGAGATGTTGCCTGTACAACGGCAAAGAGAATGACTGGGGTAGGCGGAGCCTAGGAGGGATCATGTGACCAGCTTTGCTGGGCTCTTTGCCATTTCCTGTTGGGGAAGAGAATATCCCACAAGTAAGGATGACGCCGTGGACCGGACACACCTATGTTGGAGAAAAGGGTTTTATATCCCTTTAACGGAGGATACCAAGAAAACTAAGCAAAATTGATCATAGAAGTGAATTGGAAAGTTGTTTTAAAATGTTCAACCTAATACACACGTTTAATTTTGACATTACTGTCCCTATGGTTCTGTCCCAGAAGGATCAGGATTTATATACTGCATATTTCTTTCCTTGTTTTTATAAAATTGTGTGTTTGCAATAAACTTAATGTAGATCTGCCAGTGCATTCTAGATATTACCATAACATTTTGGTCAAATGCAGTTCATATGAAATAAATCATATGTGAGGATATACTTTTTTTTTTTTTTTTTTTAACAGCTACGCTTTATTTTTATTTTTTTTTGTTTTGTTTGTTTTTTAACAACTTCTCTGGGGACGTGGTCAGGAACATTTGTCCCTTTTTTTTTTTTTCTTCAGCCTTTTAATTAGCTTTGGGATTTATTTTTAGGCGGTATCTAGCAACGGGCTGATAATTAGAGGCTACTTCTTGGCCAGACGTTTCACATACTGCCAAGAAAATGAAATGGTACTTGGTAACGTGGCATACAGAATACGGAGGGTCACTGACAAACCTTCAAACGTCTGGGTTTTTAAATTGAATATGCATAGACGGCTTGATCCCTGGTGTGTAATTCCTTTATACTTCATATGTATTATATGGAGAAATAAGCAATTGTAATATCCTTTCAATATCCTTATTAGACCCAAGCTGCATACTGGTGAATTAATAGGAACACTAAAGGTTAACAATAGCTTCTAAAGCATTGCTGTATAGTGCATAATAATATAAAGACATATTAGAAGTGGTTTTTCATACTCTTGTGGAGCAGATTGTACTTGCCTCTCCCCAATTTCCTCCTATTCAAATATGGTTTGTTTGTTTGTTTGTTTCAGTAGTGCCTGTCGTATAACAGCCCTTTAGTTTCCCCTGAAATGGACATACAATTCAACAACAAAAAAACTGTTCTTTCATTATTCCGATAGAGCATGCAACTTTCTAATTTATTCCTATAAAATTTTCTTCGTTCTCTTGTAATCTTTATTTGAAAAAGCAGGAATGTAATCTTAGGAGCCGGCCCATTTTTTTGGTTCAGCACCCTGGGCGGCGGAGCTTACTGATTGGTGACTGCATTTAAAGTGACAGATTAAATACCTGTATAATAAATTATTTGTTCCTGAAACAACAATGTGAACGAAATAATAATGATGTATACCTGGTGTGTGTGTGGGGGGGGGGGGGGGTTCTGTGTTTTTTCTTTTTCTCAGTAACTAAGATCAACTGTTGTATGATCAGTTCAGTTCCTCTTCCTATTTTTTATCTGGGTGAAAACATAAAACAAGCAGCCAATTTGCATCATCACAGCTAAGTTCACACTTTTATGTGACAAGATTTCAGGCTAAAACTAAACCGAGGAGGGAGATAAAGTGACTGTGCTTCACATACCAGTTGCACACTCCCTTGCAAATCCCGGGACAAGCATCCTGATTGGCTGCTTATTTACAGTGGGCTGTGGCTACTGAGGAAATTTTGAGGCAAAATATCTTCCTTTTTACATAGAGCTGTTCATGTGTTGTTTTTTTAGTCACTCTTTTATAGATAAGTTTCACCACCCTCACATCCCTTTTAAAACTGTCTAAATAAATTCTGAAATTAACAGGAAGTGAATATTTGTCATTTGGGACTAGGGTTGCCACCTTTCTTGAAAGAAAATACTGTCCATGCTAATTAACATAAATTTGCATAAATAATTAAACAGCATAACTCAAAAACTAAAGCTGATAGGACTGATTTTAAATTCTCATTTGTTTATAACTAGTATTCATCACACTCGGAAGAAGTTTCATTTTGACAGAGGCTTTCTTTCAATACTTAATCTTTATTTTCTACATTGACATGAACCTTAAAAATACCGGCCTTGTCGGTAAAATACCGGCTAGGTGGCAACCCTATTTTGGATAGATTACTTGCACCTTTGCTAGTGAAAACTCCCACAGTTCTATTGGTGGACATTGGCACTTTCTACTTGTGTGAACATAAAAAGGTGTCTAAGGGCTCCATGTACTAAGCAGTCAGCGAGCTACCCGCAACAAATCTCGCGTCAAAATTCGCAAACTGATATGTACAAAGCCGTCAATTATGTTAAAACTTGCATCTTTAAAATTGCGAGCGTACTTATCCGCCAAACCTCGCTACCGCTCCATTTTTCACTGTAATTAGACACATTTGACCACCAACTCGCCAAAAACGAATGTACTAAAAAATCTATTTGTCCGCTCGCTACAATTTCCGCTCCCACCTCGTTATTTTTGCCTCGCCACCTTTTAGGTGGCGGGCAAGGTACAAAACAATAGGAAAGTCAATCTAGACGCCAGTCTAGACATATATAAAAGGCAGTAATATCAGCATTGTACTTACAGCATAACTGGCGTCTAATTTGTCTCTCATTTCCATGTACATAAATTGCGCCCAATTTGTCGACTGTAATTAAAGAGTAATCTATATTTTAAATTTGTATTGTATAGTTGTCAATCTTTATAATTATTTTTATATTAATATTTATATATTATCAGATCCAGATGAAGCCATATCCAAATTGTAAATAAATATTACAAAAATAACGCTCTGTTATCACTCTTCAAAAAATTTTGAACAATAATAAAGTTGTTTAGATAAGTTGAACTTTTATAGGAGCAAAATTCTATTCCCGTGACTACTATGATGTTCGTGACACCTTGCATGTCACGTGTTAATAATTGGCCAGACAATTCAACTGAAAGTTAAGTACATCAGCTTAGTCGCGGCGAGCGAGGCGTCAAATTTATCAACAATCCGCAACTGCTCGCGGCGGGCTAGACTTGTCTATTTATTGGGGGAATATTAGTACATAGCGACAGCGGACACCATTTCGCCCGCGGCGAGTAACGGCGAGTTTATCCGCGTCTACAATGACGGATGAATTGACGGCTTAGTACATGGAGCCCTAAGTGTAGATATGTCAGGCAGCTCTCAACACTCTCACAATTGTAGGGCTGGTTTGTGTGTGTGAGTGAAGAGGTGCCTGGCAGAAGTGTAGGTTTGTGTGTGTGTGAGGAGGTGCCTGGCAGAAGTGTAGGTTTGTGTGTGTGTGAGGAGGTGCCTGGCAGAAGTGTAGGTTTGTGTGTGTGTGTGAGGAGGTGCCTGGCAGAAGTGTAGGTTTGTGTGTGTGTGTGAGGAGGTGCCTGGCAGAAGTGTAGGTTTGTGTGTGTGTGTGAGGAGGTGCCTGGCAGAAGTGTAGGTTTGTGTGTGTGTGTGAGGAGGTGCCTGGCAGAAGTGTAGGTTTGTGTGTGTGTGTGAGGAGGTGCCTGGCAGAAGTGTAGGTTTGTGTGTGTGTGTGTGAGGAGGTGCCTGACAGAAGTGTAGGTTTGTGTGTGTGTGTGTGTGTGTGTGTGTGAGAAGAGGTGCCTGACAGAAGTATAGGTTTGTGTGTGTGTGAGGAGGTGCCTGGCGGAAATGTAGGTTTGTGTGTGTGTGTGAGGAGGTGCCTGGCAGAAGTGTAGGTTTGTGTGTGTGTGTGAGGAGGTGCCTGGCAGAAGTGTAGGTTTGTGTGTGTGTGTGTGAGGAGGTGCCTGACAGAAGTGTAGGTTTGTGTGTGTGTGTGTGTGTGTGTGTGTGTGTGTGTGTGAGAAGAGGTGCCTGACAGAAGTATAGGTTTGTGTGTGTGTGAGGAGGTGCCTGGCGGAAATGTAGGTTTGTGTGTGTGTGAGGAGGTGCCTGACAGAAGTGTAGGTTGGTGTGTGTGTAGAGGTGCCTGGCAGAAGTGTAGGTTGGTGTGTGTGTAGAGGTGCCTGGCAGAAGTGTAGGTTTGTGTGTGTGTGAGGAGGTGCCTGACAGAAGTATAGGTTTGTGTGTGTGTGTGTATAGAGGTGCCTGGCAGAAGTGTAGGTTTGTGTGTGTGTGTGTTTGTGAGAAGAGGTGCCTGGCAGAAGTGTAGGTTTGTGTGTGTGTATAGAGGTGCCTGACAGAAGTATAGGTTTGTGTGTGTGTGTGTGTGTGTGTGTATAGAGGTGCCTGGCAAAAGTGTAGGTTTGTGTGAAGAGGTGCCTAACTGAAGTGTAGGTTTGTGTGTGTGAGAAGAGGTGCCTGGCGGAAGTGTAGGTTTGTGTGTGTGTGTGAGGAGGTGCCTGACAGAAGTGTAGGTTTGTGTGTGTGTATAGAGGTGCCTGGCAGAAGTGTAGGTTTGTGTGTGTGTGAGAAGAGGTGCCTGACAGAAGTTTAGGTTTGTGTGTGTGTGTGAGAAGAGGTGCCTGGCAGAAGTGTAGGTTTGTGTGTGTGTGTGAAGAGGTGCCTGGCAGAAGTGTAGGTTTGTGTGTGTGTGAGAAGAGGTGCCTGACAGAAGTGTAGGTTTGTGTGAAGAGGTGCCTGAGAGAAGTGTAGGTTTGTGTGTGTGTGAGAAGAGGTGCCTGGCGGAAGTGTAGGTTTGTGTGTGTGTGTGTGAGAAGAGGTGCCTGGCGGAAGTGTAGGTTTGTGTGTGTGTGAGAAGAGGTGCCTGACAGAAGTGTAGGTTTGTGTGTGTGTGAGAAGAGGTGCCTGGCGGAAATGTAGGTTTGTGTGTGTTTGAGGAGGTGCCTGACAGAAGTGTAGGTTGGTGTGTGTGTAGAGGTGCCTGACAGAAGTGTAGGTTGGTGTGTGTGTAGAGGTGCCTGGCAGAAGTGTAGGTTTGTGTGTGTGTATAGAGGTGCCTGGCAGAAGTGTAGGTTTGTGTGTGTGTGTATAGAGGTGCCTGACAGAAGTGTAGGTTTGTGTGTGTGTGTGTGTGTGTGAAGAGGTGCCTGGCAGAAGTGTAGGTTTGTGTGTGTGTGTGTATAGAGGTGCCTGGCAGAAGTGTAGGTTTGTGTGTGTGTGTGTGTGTATAGAGGTGCCTGGCAGAAGTGTGTGTGAAGAGGTGCCTGACAGAAGTGTAGGTTTGTGTGTGTGTGTGTATAGAGGTGCCTGGCAGAAGTGTAGGTTTGTGTGTGTGTGTATAGAGGTGCCTGGCAGAAGTGTAGGTTTGTGTGTGTGTGTGTGTGTATAGAGGTGCCTGACAGAAGTGTAGGTTTGTGTGTGTGTGTGTGTGTGTGTGTATAGAGGTGCCTGGCAGAAGTGTAGGTTTGTGTGAAGAGGTGCCTGACAGAAGTGTAGGGGTGCGTGTGTGTGAAGAGGTGCCTGACAGAAGTGTAGGGGTGCGTGTGTGTGAAGAGGTGCCTGACAGAAGTGTAGGTTTGTGTGAAGAGGTGCCTAACAGAAGTGTAGGGGTGTGTTTGTGAAGAGGTGCCTGACAGGTGTGTGTATGAGAAAAGGTGCCTGACAGGTGTGTGTGTGTGTGAGAAGAGGTGCCTGGCAGAAGTGTAGGTAGAAGTGTGTGTGCGTGTGAAGAGGTGCCTGACAGAAGTGTAGGTTTGTGTGTGTGTGCGTGTGAAGAGGTGCCTGACAGAAGTGTAGGTGTGTGTGAGAAGAGGTGCCTGGCAGAAGTGTAGGTAGGGGGGTGTGTGTGTGTGTGTTTGTGTGAAGAGGTGTCTGACAGAAGTGTAGGGGTGTGTGTGTGTGTGTGAAGAGGTGCCTGGCAGAAGTGTAGGGGTGTGTGTGTGTGTGTGTGTGAAGAGGTGCCTGGCAGAAGTGTAGGGGTGTGTGTGTGTGTGTGAAGAGGTATCTGACAGAAGTGTAGGTAGGGGTGTGTGTGTGTGTGTGTGTGTGTGTGTGTGTGAAGAGGTGCCTGACAGAAGTGTAGGTAGGGGTGTGTGTGTGTGCGAGAAGAGGTGCCTGACAGAAGTGTAGGTAGGGGTGTGTGTGTGTGTGTGTGCGAGAAGAGGAGCCTGACAGAAGTGTAGGTAGGGGTGTGTGTGTGTGCGAGAAGAGGTGCCTGACAGAAGTGTAGGGGTCTGTGTGTGCGAGAAGAGGTGCCTGACAGAAGTGTAGGTAGGGGTGTGTGTGTGTGAGAAGAGGTGCCTGACAGAAGTGTAGGTAGGGGTGTGTGTGTGTGCGAGAAGAGGTGCCTGACAGAAGTGTAGGTAGGGGTTTGTGTGTGAAGAGGTGCCTGACAGAAGTGTAGGTAGGGGTGTGTGTGTGTGTGTGTGTGTGTGCGAGAAGAGGTGCCTGACAGAAGTGTAGGTAGGTGTGTGTGTGTGTGTGCGAGAAGAGGTGCCTGACAGAAGTGTAGGTAGGGGTGTGTGTGTGTGCGAGAAGAGGTGCCTGACAGAAGTGTAGGTAGGGGTGTGTGTGTGTGCGAGAAGAGGTGCCTGACAGAAGTGTAGGTAGGGGTGTGTGTGTGTGCGAGAAGAGGTGCCTGACAGAAGTGTAGGTAGGGGTGTGTGTGTGTGCGAGAAGAGGTGCCTGACAGAAGTGTAGGTAGGTGTGTGTGCGAGAAGAGGTGCCTGACAGAAGTGTAGGCTTGTGTGGGGAGGATCTGGATTAGGTGAGGTATCTGGTGCAATAGTGAACTTCATGAGATGCTCTGTCATTGGTGCTTGTCTGAGTTAAGAAGTTGCTCTGTGTTGTGAATTTACAGGTAGGTTCCTGGTCTTGTGTGGGGGCTCTGGTGTTGGTGTTGGTGTTTGTGTGCAGTGAGCTTTCTGGTGCTACTGAGTGTGTGTTGTGTGTGGTGCTGATGTGAGCATTCAGGGAGGTGTGTTTGATATGGTCTGTGTGTGTGTGTGTCTGGGTGTCAGTGGCTGGGTGTGTCCAGTGGAATGTAGGGAGGTGTCCTGCACTCCGTCCAACCTGCTATTGTGCCTGAGAATAAAAGCAGCAGCTTCCTTCTACTTCACTCAATCCTCTGTCTGCGGCTGAGATCTCCAGGTAAGTGCAGGGAATTGTGTTTGCTGTCTGAAGCAGATGTTCTGTGTCATTCATTTTACTGCAGTGGACATAACTGGTAGAGACATCATTGAAATAATCCTGTTTTAATCCAGATTATGTGTTCTGTGTACAGCATTGTATTATCTGCTGAGATCTGCAGCACAAATGTGAAAGCAAAAGTGTTTGAATCAGTAAAGTGTGTGTGTGTACAGGATATGGTTCCTGGATCAAATGATCTCTAGGTCTGTGCTTGAGTGAACATGAAGTAAACTCAGCATATGAATCCATACTTCTGTCTATGAGAATAAAAAGTTTGACAATATTTTGTACTTGCTTTGCTAATGTACGATGTCTCTAATATGATTATTTAGATTTTATGGAAACTATTTATTCAATTACTGTCTTTTTATATATTATGCCTTCATCCTTTTGCTAGATTAATTTTGCTTTGTAATTTAACTTTTTTTTTTTTTTTCTGCCAATACTGGCTGCATCACATTGCACATCAGGCAAGCCGTTCCTTTTTAGTGTAAAAAATAGTTTTAATGCTAAATCCTTTCTTGTTTTTTTTTTTCTTTTTTCACAGTTAGACCATCTAATTATTTTCCCCTTCCCTAATCAGACCACATGGGAGGGGGGAGGGGGTACAAAGGATATTAGGAATGACATTTACTACATTAGATTTTTTATATATATAAACCCACCTTTATAGACCATGTCAGGGTTAAAGATCTATGTCAAGCCTGGGCAATGAATGTTTTGTGTTACTATCAGGGACCTCTAACTGATTCCTGAAAAGCAGCCCCCTCACCCCCATTTATTTGTCCAGTGCAATTATTATTTTTAACACAAATTTTAGATGTCTCCAACTGGGATATTTTTTTTTTTTTTTTTTTTTTTTTTTTTTTTGCTATAATAACAGTAATTGCATGACAGTGGCTAAGTCAAAATGAATTGGATAGAGCATAACATTTTAAACAACTTTGCAATGTTCTTCTATTATCAATTTTGCTTAGTTCTCATTGTATCCTTTTATTAAAGAGTAATCCTAGATGAGCTCAGGAGCGTGCATGTGTCTCTAGCCATTTGGCAACAATGTTTGCAACTATGTAACATTGATGTAAATAAACATTATTGCTAACACTTGCCATAGAATGTTAGAAGTGCACACAGGTGAATCTCTACATTAATAATTGTGTAAGATTATTTGTAAACTAACTAATATAGATATAGTTTATTTATAGAACACATTTACATTTACTCCGTGTCTGGTTGGTTGATCTTTAAGTTCTATGTAGAATAACTGGTTCCAATTCTGCAAGGTCCAGGAAGTATTATAATTAGGTTCTTGAGAGTAATATACCCACACCCTTAACCCTTTACTGCCTGAGAGGTCAGTATGCACAGTAAATGTTTGTTTTAGATGAAACGTTTGTTTACTGTCTCAGCAATTATAATTTCTCCAACATAGGTGTGTCCGGTCCACGGCGTCATCCTTACTTGTGGGATATTCTCTTCCCCAACAGGAAATGGCAAAGAGCCCAGCAAAGCTGGTCACATGATCCCTCCTAGGCTCCGCCTACCCCAGTCATTCTCTTTGCCGTTGTACAGGCAACATCTCCACGGAGATGGCTTAGAGTTTTTTAGTGTTTAACTGTAGTTTTTATTATTCAATCAAGAGTTTGTTATTTTGAAATAGTGCTGGTATGTACTATTTACTCAGAAACAGAAAAGAGATGAAGATTTCTGTTTGTATGAGGAAAATGATTTTAGCAACCGTCACTAAAATCCATGGCTGTTCCACACAGGACTGTTGAGAGCAATTAACTTCAGTTGGGGGAACAGTGAGCAGTCTCTTGCTGCTTGAGGTATGACACATTCTAACAAGACGATGTAATGCTGGAAGCTGTCATTTTCCCTCTGGGATCCGGTAAGCCATGTTTATTACGATTGTAAATAAGGGCTTCAAAAAGGGCTTATTAAGACTGTAGACTTTTTTTGGGCTAAATCGATTGATTATTAACACATATTTAGCCTTGAGGAATCATTTTATCTGGGTATTTTGATATAATAATATCGGCAGGCACTGTTTTAGACACCTTATTCTTTAGGGGCTTTCCCAAAGCATAGGCAGAGCCTCATTTTCGCGCCGGTGTTGCGCACTTGTTTTTGAGAGGCATGGCATGCAGTCGCATGTGAGAGGAGCTCTGATACTTAGAAAAGACTTTCTGAAGGCGTCATTTGGTATCGTATTCCCCTTGGGGCTTGGTTGGGTCTCAGCAAAGCAGATACAGGGACTGTAAAGGGGTTAAAGTTCAAAACGGCTCCGGTTCCGTTATTTTAAGGGTTAAAGCTTCCAAATTTGGTGTGCAATACTTTTAAGGCTTTAAGACACTGTGGTGAAAATTTGGTAAATTTTGAACAATTCCTTCATGTTTTTTCGCATTTGCAGTAATAAAGTGTGTTCAGTTTAAAATTTAAAGTGACAGTAACGGTTTTATTTTAAAACGTTTTTTGTACTTGTTATCAAGTTTATGCCTGTTTAACATGTCTGAACTACCAGATAGACTGTGTTCTGAATGTGGGGAAGCCAGAATTCCTATTCATTTAAATAAATGTGATTTATGTGACAATGACAATGATGCCCAAGATGATTCCTCAAGTGAGGGGAGTAAGCATGGTACTGCATCATTCCCTCCTTCGTCTACACGAGTCTTGCCCACTCAGGAGGCCCCTAGTACATCTAGCGCGCCAATACTCCTTACTATGCAACAATTAACGGCTGTAATGGATAATTCTGTCAAAAACATTTTAGCCAAAATGAACACTTATCAGCATAAGCGCGACTGCTCTGTTTTAGATACTGAAGAGCATGACGACGCTGATATTAATATTTCTGAAGGGCCCCTAACTCAGTTTGGTCTCGGGAAGAATCTCTTCTACCGATAAATATTCTGGAACTGAGAGCGATATTCAATGCTCTCAAGGCTTGGCCTCAGCTAGCGAGGGCCAAGTTCATACGGTTTCAATCAGACAACATGACAACTGTTGCGTACATCAACCATCAGGGGGGAACAAGGAGTTCCCTGGCGATGGAAGAAGTGACCAAAATCATTCTATGGGCGGAGTCTCACTCCTGCCACCTGTCTGCTATCCACATCCCAGGAGTGGAAAATTGGGAAGCGGATTTTCTGAGTCGTCAGACATTGCATCCGGGGGAGTGGGAACTCCATCCGGAAATCTTTGCCCAAGTCACTCAGCTGTGGGGCATTCCAGACATGGATCTGATGGCCTCTCGTCAGAACTTCAAAGTTCCTTGCTACGGGTCCAGATCCAGGGATCCCAAGGCGGCTCTAGTGGATGCACTAGTAGCACCTTGGACCTTCAAACTAGCTTATGTGTTCCCGCCGTTTCCTCTCATCCCCAGGCTGGTAGCCAGGATCAATCAGGAGAGGGCGTCGGTGATCTTGATAGCTCCTGCGTGGCCACGCAGGACTTGGTACGCAGATCTGGTGAATATGTCATCGGCTCCTCCTTGGAAGCTACCTTTGAGACGAGACCTTCTTGTTCAGGGTCCGTTCGAACATCCGAATCTGGTTTCACTCCAGCTGACTGCTTGGAGATTGAACGCTTGATCTTATCGAAGCGAGGATTCTCAGATTCTGTTATCGATACTCTTGTTCAGGCCAGAAAGCCTGTAACTAGAAAGATTTACCACAAAATTTGGAAAAAATATATCTGTTGGTGTGAATCTAAAGGATTCCCTTGGGACAAGGTTAAGATTCCTAGGATTCTATCCTTCCTTCAAGAAGGATTGGAAAAAGGATTATCTGCAAGTTCCCTGAAGGGACAGATTTCTGCCTTGTCTGTGTTACTTCACAAAAAGCTGGCCGCTGTGCCAGATGTTCAAGCCTTTGTTCAGGCTCTGGTTAGAATTAAGCCTGTTTACAAACCTTTGACTCCTCCTTGGAGTCTCAATTTAGTTCTTTCAGTTTTTCAGGGGGTTCCGTTTGAACCCTTGCATTCCGTTGATATTAAGTTATTATCTTGGAAAGTTTTGTTTTCAGTTGCAATTTCTTCTGCTAGAAGAGTTTCAGAATTATCTGCTCTGCAGTGTTCTCCTCCTTATCTGGTGTTCCATGCAGATAAGGTGGTTTTACGTACTAAACCTGGTTTTCTTCCAAAAGTTGTTTCTAACAAGAACATTAACCAGGAGATTATCGTACCTTCTCTGTGTCCGAAACCAGTTTCAAAGAAGGAACGTTTGTTGCACAATTTGGATGTTGTTCGCGCTCTAAAATTCTATTTAGATGCTACAAAGGATTTTAGACAAACATCTTCCTTGTTTGTTGTTTATTCTGGTAAAAGGAGAGGTCAAAAAGCAACTTCTACCTCTCTCTCTTTTTGGATTAAAAGCATCATCAGATTGGCTTACGAGACTGCCGGACGGCAGCCTCCCGAAAGAATCACAGCTCATTCCACTAGGGCTGTGGCTTCCACATGGGCCTTCAAGAACGAGGCTTCTGTTGATCAGATATGTAGGGCAGCGACTTGGTCTTCACTGCACACTTTTACCAAATTTTACAAGTTTGATACTTTTGCTTCTTCTGAGGCTATTTTTGGGAGAAAGGTTTTGCAAGCCGTGGTGCCTTCCATTTAGGTGACCTGATTTGCTCCCTCCCTTCATCCGTGTCCTAAAGCTTTGGTATTGGTTCCCACAAGTAAGGATGACGCCGTGGACCGGACACACCTATGTTGGAGAAAACAGAATTTATGTTTACCTGATAAATTACTTTCTCCAACGGTGTGTCCGGTCCACGGCCCGCCCTGGTTTTTTTTTTTAATCAGGTCTGATAATTTATTTTCTTTAACTACAGTCACCACGGTACCATATGGTTTCTCCTATGCAAATATTCCTCCTTAACGTCGGTCGAATGACTGGGGTAGGCGGAGCCTAGGAGGGATCATGTGACCAGCTTTGCTGGGCTCTTTGCCATTTCCTGTTGGGGAAGAGAATATCCCACAAGTAAGGATGACGCCGTGGACCGGACACACCGTTGGAGAAAGTAATTTATCAGGTAAACATAAATTCTGTTTTTACTTTGTCATTATAGAATTTCCCTTTTTGCCAACAGCAGCATAATTGAAAATAAAACTTCCACTTAAATTTTGAAACAAATCTTTTGCAATGCCCCAGTGTTTGGTTAATGTACTCCCTTCTTTATATAACAGTGACGTATTCAATACTGAATAATTGTTTTCTCTCATTGCATACATTATATGGACAAAAGTATGTAGGCACCTGCGCTTGTTAGATATCCTATTCCAAAAGCAAGGACATAAATATGGATTCCCTCCCCTGCTCCTTGGTACTATAACAGCAACAACTTCTCCGGGAAGGCTTTCCACAAGATTTTGAAGTTTGTCTGTGGGAATTTGTGCCCCTTTAGCCAAAGAGCATCCTCACAAATGCGGTCTGGTATTGATGTTGGATAAGAAGGCCTGGCTCGCAATCCATATTCCAATTTATCCCAAAAGTGTTTAGTGGGGTTGAGGTCAGGGCTTTGTGCCGGCCACTCCAGTTCCTCCACACCAACTTTGTGAACCATGTCTTCATGGACCTCACTTTTTACACAAGGGCATAGTCATGCTGGAACAGGAAAGAACCTTCCCAAACTATTGGAAGCACCCAGTTTTCTAAAATGGCTTTGTATCCTTCACTGGGACTAAGAAGCCTAGCTTGAACCCTGAAAAACAGCACAAGACCATTATCCCTATTCCAACAAACTTTACAGTAGGTGCTATGCATTCCGGTAAGTAGCATTCTCCTGGCATCCACCACACACAGACTCTTCCATCAGACTTGCGTACCTCAAGGATCGGTTCTGGCTCCTCTACTCTGACGGCATCACCATTTCCCCATTGCCCCAAGTCCACTGCCTCGGAATTACACTTGACTCAAATCTATCCTTCACCCCCCATATCCAATCGCTTTCTACATCCTGCCGCAACCATCTACGCAATATTTCCAAGATTCAACCTTTTCTGTGCGCTAAAACCACAAAGCAAATATTCCACTCCCTTGTTATTTACAGACTTGACTACTGCAATAACCTACTTACTGGCCTTCCTCTTTCCCACCTCTCCCCCCTTCAATCCATCCTAACTGCCTCTGCCAGGCTGATCCACCTTTCCCGTCGCTATGTACCTACTACACCTCTCTGTGAGTCCCTTCATTGGCTCCCCATTCACAGCAGAATTAAATTCAAAATTCTCACCCTTGAATACAATGCGCTCACCAACACCACTCCCCTCTACCTATCCTCTCTAATCAACAAGTATACTCTAGCCTGCCCGCTAAGATCCAACAATGACCTGCTCCTTTCATCTTCGACTATCACCTCTTCCCATGCTAGACTGCAGGACACCTACCCTCTGGAACACTCTCCCTCGTGCTGTCAGGCTTTGCCCTAATCTTTCTCCCTTTAAATGCTCTCTTTCTGTTCAGAGAAGCCTGCCACCCAACTCAATAATATTTATCTTACCTAACAACATTTCCCTCATCTAACTCTGCATTAACATCTTTCTCAATCTTGCAGTCCTCACCTCCTGTTTCTCAACCTCCTACCCTTCTAGATTGTAAGTTCCCACGGGAATAGGGCCCTTAATTCCTCCTGTATGTGTTTGTAAATTTTGTCCTGTCTCTTAGAAGTTTTATATTGTTTTATTTAAATGAACTGTATCCATGGACAGCGCTGCGGAATATGATGACGCTTCATAAATAAAGTATAGTAATAATAGTGAAGTGTAATTCATCTCTCCAGAGAACATATTTTCTGTATTAGACTTCAGTGGCTGTGTGCTTTACAGTGCAGCCAACACTTGGCATTGCACATGTTATTGTGAGGTTTGTGTATATCTGCTTGGCCATGGAAACCCATTTCACAATAATACAACTACAGCTGACCAGGGCAGATATACTAGGGCAGAAATTTCATAACCTGACTTGTGGCATCCTATGAGAGTGCCACCTTTAAAGTCACTAACCTCGGTATGACCCACTGTACTGCCAAAGTTTGTCTAGTATGATCCAATGTACTGCCAAAGTTTTTATATGGAAATGTCATGGGTATGTGCTTAATTGTATACACCTGCTAGCAATGGGTGGGGCCAAAACACCCGAACGCCATAATATAGTAGGAGTGTCCACATACTTTTGGCCATATAGTGTAAGTCTGATTATTTTACCATTGGCTGTAAACATCCCATACTTAATAACATAAGAATTAAAGGTATACTAAAAGTTTTTAATATATATATATATATGCACACTTGCACACTCACAGGAACGAACAACTGGCTCAATACTTCAATACTATTGTTAGCCTGTTCTATGGCGATTTACCACCTGGGTGCAGCTTCTTTTAGCCCAGTAATGCTTTTCACAGAAAAGAACTCTCCTGTAGTATATCAGTCTGATCCCGCCTATTACGGTCAGTCCAGCACCGAAATACCAGACAATTCCTCTCTGAACAAGGAACACTGCAACCCCAGACGATCGTTTCGGCCTTCATTGGGCCTCGTCAGTGACGTGTAGCCATATTCCTCTAAGCACACTGAGCAAGGAGTCCACGTCTGGTTTCCCCTTTTTCCCATAGGAAATGCCTGGTATTTCGGTGCTGGACTGACCGTAATAGGCGGGATCAGACTGATATACTACAGGAAAGTTCTTCTCTGTGAAAAGCATTACTGGGCTAAAAGAAGCAGCACCCAGGTGGTAAATAGCCATAGAACAGGCTAACAATAGTATTGAGCCAGTTGTCCGTTCCTGTAAGTGTGCTTCTCTCTCTGTGTGTGTATGTATGTGTGTGTGTGTGTGTGTGTGTGTATATGTGTGTGTATATATATATATATATATATATATATATATATATATATATATAATAAAATCTCACCCATAAAATATTTCATTTTGAGCAGTGAAAAGGGTTTTTTCATGATTTATTCTGCCTGCTGAATCCGTGCTAAACCCCCTTAACAGGGGAAAAAGGGGTCACACTACCCCAGTCTCTTTTCTTAACTGCACATGTGCAGAGTTCATGCTATATATTTGCGTATTCGTTTGTGATTGGTTAGCAAGGGGTCTTTTGTTCTGGGGACAGGGAAATCAGTGAAAAGAAATATTCTCATTTGACAAAATAAAGCTGCATTATTCATTGCAAATTTCTTCTTAGATAAGAAGGTACATTTGTTATGCAGCTTACAATTTGTGTTTAATATGTCTTTAATTTTTTTTTTTTTTTTATATGCATAGAATACATTTAGAGTTGACTAGTAACTCTTACATTCCCAACTAGTACACTTATTTTCCACTGACAATTAAATGATATTTTTCCCACCCTGCCATTAATTGGCAAAAATTATTCCACAACCAGAAGTGACATCTCCTGGGTACTGATGATTTTAAACTGATCCAGCAGCATTAATTAATTACGTTCATATGTGTCTTTTTAACCACTAAACAAACATCAGTCATAATAGAGCCTTTTATTCTAACATATATTCTGTATTTTCTATGGAAAATACAAAAAGAAGGCGCTCCAATGCTACGTCAGATGGCTCCAAACGTGTTGCGCACACCAATCTAAAATAAGAAATATATTCACAAATGCTTTGCACTAATCAAGTGCATTCCAAGCATTCTGTGTAATTTACAGTAGTTGATTCTCAGGTATAACCAGCAGCATTTCTTTAGCACCAGCCATTTAAAGTGTCCATATGTACAAATCCCCTGAGAGATATTAAAAAACTATTTGCTACAGGTTGGTTAAAAATCCTCTTGGGGATATATTCATTAAAAACCTTTTAAAAAAACAATCTTCTGCTAGGCATTTGTGAGTATACTTCTTATATGGGATTGATATGGTGTGTGCTATGTGTTTTGAACTGTGGGATATTGTGCTATTGGAGCACCTTCATTTTGTATTTTCCAGTTGCTTGTGGGTGTTTTTATTGAGAAGAGTTGGCCATCATTGCCAGTAACTGAGCGATTTTACGTTCCAGTTTGGACTGGCACCGCTGACATTGATGGGTTAATATTTATATATTTTTGATTTAAATAATCATGTGTACTTTTTTTATATTTGTATAACATATCTATATAATATGTAACAAAGACCCTTCATATTTTCCACAGTAGTGATGGATAAGTAATGTTTACCATGTATCTGCTGCTTTGATTTGCTGTAACAGCAGGCAGCGTGTGCCGGAGGAATCTCATTTGAGGCTTTCTGTTTTTTCTCTTTCCAGTTATGGCAGGGCCAAGGCCAGTAGTCTTGAGTGGACCTTCGGGTGCAGGGAAGAGCACTCTTCTGAAGAGGCTACTTAAAGAGTATGAAGGTGTTTTTGGCTTTTCGGTTTCCCGTAAGTACACGACTTACACATGTCTGGTCTCTGGGAAATCAGCATTCAGAACATTACGCTTCCATTTATTCTCCAGAACAGTTTCATTTTAACTCCAAATGAACACCTTTTCATTAATGCGCAAAATAGCAATTTGGGAACAGTGTAAATGTTATTTCAGTTGTATTGTGCTCTGAAATGCTGCAAAAAGCATAAAATTTAATAAAACTAGGTGTCGATAACATAAGGTATGGCCATATCTTAAATTGGTATTCAACACAGAAGATTTCAGCTTACAGTTGCAGGCCAAGACTGGTAGCTTCTGCAGTCAGTATCTCTCATCTGCTCCAGGGTGTGTGTAAATTCCAAAGGTAACTTGTGAATGTCTTTCCTGAATAGCTCACATGATCCAAATAATCCAATCCGCTTCGGCCCAAAATAGGTTTGTAAACTGCAGCTACAGAATAAAAAAAGTACAGGTAGCCCTCAGTTTACGCCGGGGTTAGGTTCCAGAAGGAATGGTTGTAAATCGAAACCGTTGTAAATTGAAACCCAGTTTATAATGTAAGTCAATGGGAAGTGAGGGAGTTGGGTTCCAGGCCCCTCTCAAAATTAGCATAAGTAACACCTAATAAATTATTTTTAGCTTTGAAATAACGACTTTAAATGCTAAACAGCATTATAAACCTAATAAAATAATCACACAACACAGAATATATAATTAAACTAAGTTAAATGAACAAAAACATTTGCTAAACAGCATTATAAACCTAATAAAATAATCACACAACACAGACTTAACTTGCATTTTTCTGCAAACAGTTTTTTCTATGCATTCCAATCTGGACTGATTTATAGACAGGAAGATCTTGTTCCTTTGCAAGCTGCTCGATAGCTCAGGTCTGCTTAAACTGATTAATTTCAGCTTGCTTGGCTTGCATATCTTTGCGGCAACACAAGCGGACAGCTCCACCTACTGACTATTTTAATCAATGCACTGCTTTTCAATAGCATTCACATGACTGAAAAAAAGGTTGTTATTGAAACGGTGCAAATTGAACCGTTGTAAACCGAGGGCCACCTGTATGCCTTAACAAGACAATGTGAATGATAAAGCATAGAATTGAGCAACCATGAAGTAAAACATCTAACTTTATTTGGCATCATGGTATTCAAAACAAGAAATGTCAGTATACCCAGCCTTATGTTTAATATAAATTTGTACACTTCAGCTATCTGTAGTTTTTGGGATTTATGGTTCCTAAAACTCTACTTTATATACCCAAAATGTAAAGGGCAAGAACTAATTTGCTAGTTCCTAAAAAAAATGTGTGGCTTGTTCCTGCGTATTCTGGGTGGCTCCAAAATTTAAAATTTGCTTACCCATGTGTTTATATGTGTTTGATAAATAGAACTTGAATTAAACTGTATCTCTTCTAAAACTGGTTATTTGACAGCAATTGTGACCAGGGATGTTTATATAGCCCTTTTGTGGCTCAGAATGTGTGTGTGTCTGTCTCCTCCAATAATTTTGCTGGCTCCTAGGTTTGTCAAGCCCTGTATTAGATCAATATGTCCTGTGTGTCATGTGACTGTTACTGATATAGGATACCATGACTTTCTTGATCAAAAACATAAAATGATCCTAAATATTTTAATTTGTCCTGATGACATCCAGAACTCTAATTTCATTTTTCCAGATACTACCAGAAATCCGAGGCCTGGCGAATCTGATGGGAATGGTAATTATGACTTTTATATTTTGGGGGGGGGGGGGAACTAAAAGGAAATGCAACTCAAAATGTAATTTCCTGTAATATTTTTAGTTCATAGCTAAATCCTTTGCAGTGTCCTTTCTTTCTTTTTTCGTTTTCTTTCTTTCTTTCATTTTCTTTTTCTTTATTGCTTTCGCTTTCTCTTTCGTTCGTTTGTTTTCTTTCCTTATCTTTCTCTTTCGTCTTTCTTTTTTGTCTTCTCATTTCCTGTAATTCTACTCTGTAAAGTTTTTTTTTTGTTTTTTTTTTTCCATTTTACTCAAGAATTTGAAGTATAGCACACAGTGATTGTTTGATTAGTGCAGGCATTCATTTTTTATCTGTCCTTACCTAACCTCAACATACTCGATTTTTTTTTTTTCAATTAATATTTCCCTTTAATTCCAATAAATGTTTTTTTTTTTTAAATTATTTTGTCAGTAGATTTGTTTTTGGAATGCAGGACTTACCTGTTGAATGGTATATAAAGAAATAAGCTTGATGTCCCTTTTTAAATTATAAAGTGTAAGTTGACAACAAAAATGGCGATACACGTTTGTTTAAACATACGCTCTACATATTTCATCTTTGTCCACATTTAAAGGGGCAGTCTACAACTTAGTCAATAAAGTTTTTTTACCTTAGATTAAGCTGCAAATAATATCCGGCACTGCTTTCTATATGATGCAGCAGGTACAGTAAAAAAGTTATTTTAAAATGAATATTGTTTCTGGCCACTTTGAAATGGCTACAAAGCTCCGCCCACTGATGACATCATGATCAGGGCTGCATTTAGTGAGCCTTTTGTGATTGGATGCCATATGCAGCCCAGATTGTGATGTCATCAGTGGGCAGAGTTTGGTAGCCATTTCAAAGTGGCCAGAAACAATATTAATTTTAAAATAACTTTATTTACCATTCCTGCAGCATGATATAGAAAAGGTGCAGGAGGCTATATGCAGCTTAATCTAAGGTAAGACAGGGTGTAAGATAAGTAGGGTGTAGACTGTCCTTCTAAGGGAGATTGTACAGTCATGCATATGAAAGCACAGCTTTTAAACAAGTAAAACATATTTTTCTTACCTTAGCCCCTTAATGACCGGACCATTTTTCAATTTTCTTACCCTTAATGACAATGGCTATTTTTACATTTCTGCAGTGTTTGCGTTTAGCTGTAATTTTCCTCTTACTCGTTTACTGTACCCACACATATTATATACCGTTTTTCTCGTCATTAAATGGACTTTCTAAAGATACCATTATTTTCATCATATCTTATAATTTACTAAAAAAAATATGATAAAATATGAGGAAAAAATGGAAAAAAACACACTTTTTCTAACTTTGACCCCCAAAATCTGTTACACATCTACAATCACCAAAAAACACCCATGCTAAATAGTTTATAAATTTTGTCCTGAGTTTAGAAATACCCAATGTTTACATGTTCTTTGCTTTTTTTGCAATTTATGGGGCAATAAATACAAGTAGCACTTTGCTATTTCCAAACCACTTTTTTTCAAAATTAGCGCTAGTTACTTTGGAACCCTGATTTCTTTCATGTAATTAGCAAGAGTCCATGAGCTAGTGACGTATGGGATATACATTCCTACCAGGAGGGGCAAAGTTTCCCAAACCTCAAAATGCCTATAAATACACCCCTCACCACACCCACAATTCAGTTTTACAAACTTTGCCTCCGATGGAGGTGGTGAAGTAAGTTTGTGCTAGATTCTACGTTGATATGCGCTCCGCAGCAAGTTGGAGCCCGGTTTTCCTCTCAGCGTGCAGTGAATGTCAGAGGGATGTGAGGAGAGTATTGCCTATTTGAATGCAGTGATCTCCTTCTACGGGGTCTATTTCATAGGTTCTCTGTTATCGGTCGTAGAGATTCATCTCTTACCTCCCTTTTCAGATCGACGATATACTCTTATATATACCATTACCTCTGCTGATTCTCGTTTCAGTACTGGTTTGGCTTTCTACAAAAATGTAGATGAGTGTCCTGGGGTAAGTAAATCTTATTTTCTGCGACACTCTAAGCTATGGTTGGGCACTTTGTTATAAAGTTCTAAATATATGTATTCAAACATTTATTTGCCTTGACTCAGAATGTTCAACTTTCCTTATTTTCAGACAGTCAGTTTCATATTTGGGATTATGCATTTGATTTTATCATTTTTTCTTACCTTCAAAAATTTGACTTTTTTCCCTGTGGGCTGTTAGGCTCGCGGGGGCTGAAAATGCTTCATTTTATTGCGTCATTCTTGGCGCGGACTTTTTTGGCGCAAAAATTATTTTCCGTTTTCGGCGTCATACGTGTCGCCGGAAGTTGCGTCATTTTTTGACGTTATTTTGCGCCAAAAATGTCGGCGTTCCGGATGTGGCGTCATTTTGGCGCCAAAAAGCATTTAGGCGCCAAATAATGTGGGCGTCTTATTGGCGCTAAAAAATATGGGCGTCGCTTTTTTCTCCACATTATTTAAGTCTCATTTTTCATTGCTTCTGGTTGCTAGAAGCTTGTTTTTTGGCATTTTTTCCCATTCCTGAAACTGTCATTTAAGGAATTTGATCAATTTTGCTTTATATGTTGTTGTTTTTTCTCTTACATATTGCAAGATGTCTCACGTTGCATCTGAGTCAGAAGATACTTCAGGAAAATCGCTGTCTAGTGCTGGAACTACCAAAGCTAAGTGTATCTGCTGTAAACTTTTGGTAGCTATTCCTCCAGCTGTTGTTTGTATTGATTGTCATGACAAACTTGTTAAAGCAGATAATATTTCCTTTAGTAAAGTAGCATTGCCTGTTGCAGTTCCTACAACATCTAAGGTGCAGAATGTTCCTGATAACATAAGAGATTTTGTTTCTGAATCCATAAAGAAGGCTATGTCTGTTATTTCTCCTTCTAGTAAACGTAAAAAAATCTTTTAAAACTTCTCTCCCTACAGATGAATTTTTAAATGAACATCATCATTCTGATTCTGATAACTCTTCTGGTTCAGAGGATTCTGTCTCAGAGGTTGATGCTGATAAATCTTCTTATTTATTTAAAATGGAATTTATTCGTTCTTTACTTAAAGAAGTTCTAATTGCTTTAGAAATAGAGGATTCTGGTCCTCTTGATACTAATTCTAAACGTTTGGATAAGGTATTTAAATCTCCTGTGGTTATTCCAGAAGTTTTTCCTGTTCCTAATGCTATTTCTGCAGTAATTTCCAAAGAATGGGATAAATTGGGTAATTCATTTACTCCCTCTAAACGTTTTAAGCAATTATATCCTGTGCCGTCTGACAGATTAGAATTTTAGGACAAAATCCCTAAAGTTGATGGGGCTATTTCTACCCTTGCTAAACGTACTACTATTCCTACGTCAGATGGTACTTCGTTTAAGGATCCTTTAGATAGGAAAATTGAGTCCTTTCTAAGAAAAGCTTATCTGTGTTCAGGTAATCTTCTTAGACCTGCTATATCTTTGGCTGATGTTGCTGCAGCTTCAACTTTTTGGTTGGAAACCTTAGCGCAACAAGTAACACATCATGATTCTCATGATATTATTATTCTTCTTCAGCATGCTAATAATTTTATCTGTGATGCCATCTTTGATATTATCAGAGTTGATGTCAGGTTTATGTCTCTAGCTATTTTAGCTAGAAGAGCTTTATGGCTTAAGACTTGGAATGCTGATATGGCTTCTAAATCAACTCTACTTTCCATTTCTTTCCAGGGTAACAAATTATTTGGTTCTCAGTTGGATTCTATTATTTCAACTGTTACTGGTGGGAAAGGAACTTTTTTACCACAGGATAAAAAATCTAAGGGTAAAAACAGAGCTAATAATCGTTTTCGTTCCTTTCGTTTCAACAAAGAACAAAAACCTGATCCTTCATCCTCAGGAGCAGTTTCAGTTTGGAAACCATCTCCAATCTGGAATAAATCCAAGCCAGCCAGAAAGGCAAAGCCTGCTTCTAAGTCCACATGAAGGTGCGGCCCTCATTCCAGCTCAGCTGGTAGGGGGCAGGTTACGTTTTTTCAAAGAAATTTGGATCAATTCTGTTCACAATCTTTGGATTCAGAACATTGTTTCAGAAGGGTACAGAATTGGTTTCAAGATGAGACCTCCTGCAAAGAGATTTTTTCTTTCCGTGTCCCAGTAAATCCAGTAAAAGCTCAAGCATTTCTGAATTGTGTTTCAGATCTAGAGTTAACTGGAGTAATTATGCCAGTTCCAGTTCAGGAACAGGGGATGGGGTTTTATTCAAATCTTTTCATTGTACCAAAGAAGGAGAATTCCTTCAGACCAGTTCTGGATCTAAAAATATTGAATCGTTATGTAAGGATACCAACGTTCAAGATGGTAACTGTAAGGACTATTTTGCCTTTTGTTCAGCAAGGGAATTATATGTCCACAATAGATTTACAGGATGCATATCTGCATATTCCGATCCATCTGGATCATTATCGGTTCCTGAGATTCTCTTTTCTGGACAAGCATTACCAGTTTGTGGCTCTGCCGTTTGGCCTTGCTACAGCTCCAAGAATTTTTACAAAGGTTCTCGGTGCCCTTCTGTCTGTAATCAGAGAACAGGGTATTGTGGTATTTCCTTATTTGGACGATATCTTGGTACTTGCTCAGTCTTTACATTTAGCAGAATTTCATACGAATCGACTTGTGTTGTTTCTTCAAGATCATGGTTGGAGGATCAATTTACCAAAAAGTTCATTGATTCCTCAGACAAGGGTAACCTTTCTGGGTTTCCAAATAGATTCAGTGTCCATGACTCTGTCTTTAACAGACAAGAGGCGTCTAAAACTGATGGCAGCTTGTCGAAACCTTCAGTCACAATCATTCCCTTTGGTAGCCTTATGCATGGAAATTCTAGGTCTTATGACTGCTGCATCGGACGCGATCCCCTTTGCTCATTTTCACATGCGACCTCTTCAGCTTTGTATGCTGAATCAATGGTGCAAGGATTACACAAAGATATCTCAATTAATATCTTTAAAACCGATTGTTCGACACTCTCTAACGTGGTGGACAGATCACCATCGTTTAATTCAGGGGGCTTCTTTTGTGCTTCCGACCTGGACTTTAATTTCAACAGATGCAAGTCTCACAGGTTGGGGAGCTGTGTGGGGATTTCTGACGGCACAAGGAGTTTGGGAATCTCAGGAGGTGAGATTACCGATCAATATTTTGGAACTCCGTGCAATTTTCAGAGCTCTTCAGTTTTGGCCTCTTCTGAAGAGAGAATCGTTCATTTGTTTTCAGACAGACAATGTCACAACTGTGGCATACATCAATCATCAAGGAGGAACTCACAGTCCTCTGGCTATGAAAGAAGTATCTCGAATTTTGGTTTGGGCTGAATCCAGCTCCTGTCTAATCTCTGCGGTTCATATCCCAGGTGTAGACAATTGGGAAGCGGATTATCTCAGTCGCCAAACGTTGCATCCGGGCGAATGGTCTCTTCACCCAGAGGTATTTCTTCAGATCGTTCAAATGTGGGAACTTCCAGAAATAGATTTGATGGCGTCCCATCTAAACAGGAAACTTCCCAGGTATCTGTCCAGATCCCGGGATCCTCAGGCGGAGGCAGTGGATGCATTATCACTTCCTTGGAAGTATCATCCTGCCTATATCTTTCCGCCTCTAGTTCTTCTTCCAAGAGTAATCTCCAAGATTCTGAAGGAATGCTCGTTTGTTCTGCTGGTAGCTCCGGCATGGCCTCACAGGTTTTGGTATGCGGATCTTGTCCGGATGGCCTCTTGCCAACCGTGGACTCTTCCGTTAAGACCAGACCTTCTGTCACAAGGTCCTTTTTTCCATCAGGATCTGAAATCCTTAAATTTAAAGGTATGGAGATTGAACGCTTGATTCTTCGTCAAAGAGGTTTCTCTGACGCTGTGATTAATACTATGTTACAGGCTCGTAAATCTGTATCTAGAGAGATATATTATAGAGTCTGGAAGACTTATATTTCTTGGTGTATTTCTCATCATTTTTCTTGGCATTCTTTCAGAATTCCGAGAATTTTACAGTTTCTTCAGGATGGTTTAGATAAAGGTTTGTCCGCAAGTTCCTTGAAAGGACAAATCTCTGCTCTTTCTGTTCTTTTTCACAGAAAGATTGCTATTCTTCCTGATATTCATTGTTTTGTACAAGCTTTGGGTCGTATAAAACCTGTCATTAAGTCAATTTCTCCTCCTTGGAGTTTGAATTTGGTTCTGGGGGCTCTTCAAGCTCCTCCGTTTGAACCTATGCATTCATTGGACATTAAATTACTTTCTTGGAAAGTTTTGTTCCTTTTGGCTATCTCTTCTGCCAGAAGAGTTTCTGAATTATCTGCTCTTTCTTGTGAGTCTCCTTTTCTGATTTTTCATCAGGATAAGGCGGTGTTGCGAACTTCTTTTGAATTTTTACCTAAAGTTGTGAATTCCAACAACATTAGTAGAGAAATTGTGGTTCCTTCATTATGTCCTAATCCTAAGAATTCTAAGGAGAAATCGTTACATTCTTTGGATGTTGTTAGAGCTTTGAAATATTATGTTGAAGCTACTAAATCTTTCAGAAAGACTTCTAGTCTATTTGTTATCTTTTCCGGTTCTAGAAAAGGTCAGAAAGCTTCTGCCATTTCTTTGCCATCTTGGTTGAAATCTTTAATTCATCTTGCCTATGTTGAGTCGGGTAAAACTCCACCTCAGAGAATTACAGCTCATTCTACTAGGTCAGTTTCTACTTCCTGGGCGTTTAGGAATGAAGCTTCGGTTGATCAGATTTGCAAAGCAGCAACTTGGTCCTCTTTGCATACTTTTACTAAATTCTACCATTTTGATGTATTTTCTTCTTCTGAAGCAGTTTTTGGTAGAAAAGTACTTCAGACAGCGGTTTCAGTTTGAATCTTCTGCTTATGTTTTTCGTTAAACTTTATTTTGGGTGTGGATTATTTTCAGCAGGAATTGGCTGTCTTTATTTTATCCCTCCCTCTCTAGTGACTCTTGTGTGGAAAGATCCACATCTTGGGTAATCATTATCCCATACGTCACTAGCTCATGGACTCTTGCTAATTACATGAAAGAAAACATAATTTATGTAAGAACTTACCTGATAAATTCATTTCTTTCATATTAGCAAGAGTCCATGAGGCCCGCCCTTTTTTTGTGGTGGTTATGATTTTGTATAAAGCACAATTATTCCAATTCCTTATTTTATATGCTTTCGCACTTTTTTATCACCCCACTTCTTGGCTATTCGTTAAACTGAATTGTGGGTGTGGTGAGGGGTGTATTTATAGGCATTTTGAGGTTTGGGAAACTTTGCCCCTCCTGGTAGGAATGTATATCCCATACGTCACTAGCTCATGGACTCTTGCTAATATGAAAGAAATGAATTTATCAGGTAAGTTCTTACATAAATTATGTTATCTGTCAGGAATACCTGAATATCCCTTGACATGTATATATTTTGTTTTAGAAGACATCCCAAAGTATTGATCTAGGCCCATTTTGGTATATTTCATGCCACCATTTCACCGCCAAATGCGATAAAAGTAAAAAAAAAGTTAACTTTTTCACAAATTTTGTCAAAAACTTTAGGTTTTCCACTGAAATTATTTACAAACAGATTCTGCAATTATGGCACAAATGGTTGTAAATGCTTCTCTGGGATCCCCTTTTTCAGAAATAACAGACATATGGCTTTGTGGTTGCTTTTTGGTAATTAGAAGGCCGCTAAATGCCGCTGCGCACCACACATGTTTTATGCCCAGGAGTGAAGGGGTTAATTAGGGAGCTTGTAGGGTTAATTTTAGCTTTAGTGTAGTGTAGTAGACAACCCCAAGTATTGATCTAGGCCCATTTTGGTATATTTTATGCCACCATTTCACCGCCAAATGCGAGCAAATTAAAAAAAAAACTTTACATTTTTCACAATTTTAGGTTTCTCACTGAAATTATTTACAAACAGCTTGTGCTATTATGGCAGAAATTGATGTAAAAACTTCTCTGGGATCCCCTTTGTTCAGAAATAGCAGACTTATATGGCTTTGGCGTTGCTTTTTGGTAATTAGAAGGCCGCTAAATGCTGCTGCGCACCACATGTGAATTATGCCCAGCAGTGAAGGGGTTAAATTAGGTAGCTTGTAGGGAGCTTGCAGGGTTAATTTTAGAGATCAGCCTCCCACCTGACGCATCCCACCCCCTGATCCCTCCCAAACAGCTCTCTTCCCTCCCCCACCCCACAATTGTTACCGCCATCTTAAGTACTGGCAGAAAGTCTGCCAGTACTAAATAAAAGAGTTTTTTTTTTGTTTTTTTTTAAATAAAAATTATAAAATATTTTAGTTGTGATGGACCCCTGCCTTAGCACCAACCTCCCTGATCCCCCCCCCCTCCAGCTCTCTAACCCTCTCCCCTACCTAATTACCGCCATCTTGGGTACTGGCAGCTGTCTGCCAGTACCCAGTTTGGCCCCACAAACCAAACTATTTTAATTTTATTTATAACTTTTATTTGTATTTTTAATTATTTCTGTAGTGTAGCAGCCCCCCACAATACCCCCACCCCCTCCCCCTCCCAGATCCTTTTATATGTTAAAAAAAAAAAACCTTTTTTTTTTTACTTTTTTTTTTTTTACTTTTTTTTTTCCCCCTTCCTTCATTGGTGTCAGTGTGGCTAATGCGCGCACGTGCACGCGTGCGCATCGTGCACGTGCGCGCGCACACGCTCCCTCCTCCCACCGGGCAAAGGCACCATCACTACCGGTGCAGAGAGGGCCACAGAGTCAGTTGTCATTAAGGGGTTAAAGGTAAATGAAACCCATATTCTTTCTTTCATGATTTAGAAATAACATTCAATTTTAAACAACTTTCTAATTTACTTCTCTTATCTAATTTGCTTCATTCTCTTTATATCCTTTGCTGAACATCATATCTATATATGCTCAGTAGCTGCTGATTGGTGGCTGCACATAGATGCCTTATATGATTGGCTCACCCATGTGCATTGCTATTTCTTCAACAACGGATATCTAAAGAATAAAGCAAATTTGATAATAGAAGTAAATTAGAATGTTGCTTAAAATTGTATTCTCTATCTGAATCATGAAAGAAAAATGTTGGGTTTAATGTCCCTTTAACTGAAGCTAATTCAGGTATTGGTTGGTTACATGCTTCTCAGTTTTACTGGCTGGTAAGGATTTTACTGGGGAAGAGGGATTTGACATGTTCATATGTACTCATTTATTCAGGACAGGAACATGAGTTTTTCAAAAACCTGTATCACACACTTTTTTTTTAAAAAAAAAAAGCAACCTTAAAGGGACACTAAACCCAAAACTTTTCTTTCATGATTCAGATAGATAATACAAATTTAAACAACAATCCAATTTACTTCTTTAATTTATTTTGCTTCCTTTTTTATATATCCCTAGTTGAAGAAATAGCAATGCACATGGGTGAGCCAATCACATGAAGCTTCTATGTGCAGCAACCAATCAGCAGCTACCGAGCCTATCTAGATATGCTTTTCAGCAAAGAATATTAAGAGAATAAAACAAATTAGATAATAGAAGTAAATTAGAAAGTTGTTTAAAATTGCATGCTCTTTCTAAATCCTGAAAGAGAAAAAATTTGGGTTTCATGTCCCTTTAAGGAATAGGTCAAAATTAAAACCTACATTTAAATGTTAAAAAGAAGAATTTTTATTTTCATTGCATCACTAGTGGTACAGCAACTCTGTGTTTAACCCCCACAAAGAATTGCAATATTGCTAGTGATAATATTATCACTATAAGACCATTTAAGTTTTCAGTGACTTAATACACACCACCTCCAGCTCTTTAAGCATGCATGGTCTTTCCTTATCCTGATGCTCCAGTCACACGTAGCATATGCACGTATGTCGCTGAAACAGTAGTAACTGTTACTAGAAGCATTTTTGCTAGTTGAAATCTATTGCAAAAATGCTATTATACAAAACTGAAATGCACCTATATACATTTAATCCTGACCTTTCTAACTTGCAAATATGAATAACAAAATGTTTAGTTATGATTGTAAATGGCATTAATGTTAAATATAAAATTAAACAGATTATATGCGTTAATTACACATGCCATGATATGGTTTTACTGGGGATATTTGTTGGTAAATTCAGTAATTAAAGCGATAATAAAGTTTCAAATATTAAAATACAGGGTATGAAAATTTCACTTTTACATATGAGTCCTTTTTTTATATGAAAATGTTTATATTTTTTAAAGCGATAGGTCAAAATTTAAATGTGCATTTCAATGTGAAATTAGAAGCGTTTTTATGCAATATACTTCCATTAGCCAAAACGCTTCTAGTAAACGTTATTACTGTTTTTGTGCAGCATACGCACATATCCTGTGAGGGCCTGAGTCAGCGGTGGCTTGTATGACACAGATTACGTCTTCACAGAAGCAATACACACCAGCTCTCTGAGCTTGAATACCGGTTCACGGGCTCTTACAGGATTTGTGCGTATACCAAAAATGCTTCTATTTCAAATTTGAAATGCACCCATGCAGTTTTTAATTTTGATCTTTTTATCCCTTTAAAATTATTATTATTTTATTTTTTAATATCTCTCTTCTAACTTGCTGCCCCCTTTGTTGAGGAACACGTGCAGCATGCTCCCGCACCACTACTTGTCTAGATAAGGGCTTTGACAGCTAATGTGCAGTCAGCAAAGAATTCCAAAGCCACTATGTTCTAGCACACTGCTATAGATTTCCATAAAGCAAGGGTTATGCTTCCCATTGGCTCTACTGCCTTCTTATCAACTGGAAAAACAATCAAAAATAAAATGGCTGTAGGGAGAAGAGTGCCCAGCTACAAGTTAGAGACTAAATGTGACGTTTACAAATGTGTTTTAGAATTGTTATACTTAAATAACCCATCTATATAAGCAAGAAAGCAACACACTTTTATACACCACATTTTAATATTTACTATGACTCTAACATTTTATTTTGGGTAGAATGCACCCCAGTGTGTCAGTACCAAGGTCCCCTAGTTATGTTTCAGTATACGAAAAATACTTGGGTAATATGTTTACACCATAAGATAAACTATAACAAATAGTTTCCCTATTGCCATAGTGACATCATTGGGAATAGTGTCATATGACCCATTAAGAGTTCCTATTAGAAAATGTCAGGGAATGATATTTAACATGAAGATAAATACTGCACTTGGTGTTTGTAGATAAATAAACAATCATCTTTTTCTGATTATAAAATTATGAATATTCATTATATGCTTAAAAAATATATCCTGCCAAACAGATTACCATTTTGTGACTCGAGATGCAATGCAGAAAGGAATAGATGGTGGGGAATTTATCGAGCATGCAGTGTTTTCAGGAAACCTTTATGGGACCAGGTAAGTCTTTGTGTTAACCTACTTTAATACTGTCTATTCACAAAGTACAGGGACTTACTGTTCCCCGGATTGCCTGGAATACTTTAAAAATACATTAATAATAATTGCCCTGGGTATATTGCCTGCTGCAGTAAAGCTACATTACCACAAATGTATGTAAGAACTTACACGTGTTAAATCTCAACATTTGCGATTTTGTCTTATGTTCACAATTGACATAAATATTACATAAAAATCCATCCAATAGGAATAAAACATAAGAGAGAAGCACTCGACCCAGGAACTAACAATAGCATAATAGCTTGTTCTATGGCTTGTTACCACCCTAGGAAAAGCCCCTTTTTGCTCAAAATGTGACTTTCACACAGAAGAACTTTCCTGTAGTATATCAGTCTGATCCTGACTAAACGGTGCAGTCCAGTCCTGAAATGCTATACAATCCCTCTCTGAACGAGAGAAACGGTAAAACCCCAGCCATACGTTTCTGCTTAGTATGGGCCTCGTCAGTGAGGTGCAGCCATATCCCTCTAGGCACACTGAGCAATAGGTCCACGTCTGGTTTCCCACACCACGCTTAAGGAGACTTTTTAGTAATTGGATTAATACAGAAGATTTTAAATAAAAGTATATTGACCAAATACAAATGCCATTTGCACTTAGTGATGTGATTTTCTAACCAGATGAGAAATAATTATAAAATACTTTTATGTCAGATTTATGAGAAATTTTATTTTTACATTATATAATTGATGCAATCAAAAGGTGTAGATGTGAGTAGACTATATACTGTAAACATAAAAGCAATTTGTTTTTTTACCTATGCCTATAAGAATGTAAAAAAAATTATCAAAAACTGGGCTTAAATGCCTTCTTTTTCAAATAAAGATAGCAAGAGAACAAAGAAAAATTGATAATAGGAGTAAATTAGAAAGTTGCTTAAAATTGCATGCTCTATCTATCTGAATCATGAAATAAAAAAATTGGGTTTAGTATCCCTTTAAATCGAATGTTACATTTGAAATTTCTAATGTGAACATTCGAAAACCAGAAATAACATTTGATTTTTGTTCTTATCAACATTAGATTGTCAAAAATGAATGTCCGCAGGAATATTCGTTCTACCAAGTGAACTGCACTTTCACCACATTTGCCAATCTCTAGTCATAACTTTTCCAACTCTGGTTCTGTACATTTAAGAATAAAAAAAAACCTTTACAGTTGAGATGTTCTGATCACAAACTACAGTTGCATTATTGTGCAGGTGCTACACATATGGTACATATAATTCTGTACTAAGCCACTATCCCCAAGTGAACAGCCACATGGCAGGATTTAGCTAATCTTCTTAATGCAAAGCTCCTCTTGGTTATCTAACAAGAATTGCATCCCTAAGAAAATAAAACAAGATAATTTGTTTGCATTTTACTTTTCCTACACCTGCAGCTAAAAATGATCTATGTTAAAAAATATATTTTACCGTAAAATTTCCTCAGTAGCCACATTCCATTGTAAAGAGACTTTTTAAAGTGAAAGTTAACCCTAGCGTTTGTGAAACGATAGGATTGACTATTAAAACAAATAAAGGGGACTTTCATTCATGAAGTATAACATATTTCATGCAGGAAGCTCCTTTATTTGTTTATTTGTTTCAAGCGATCGAGCTGCTAAGGCAGCCCACGGCAGGTCGCTATTTTGCTAAGAGGTGACGTTTCCACCTCTTAGCAAATAGCGTGTGGGACATCCGGCTCCCAAGGGCACCAAGCCGGATTTACCGCACGGCTATTGGCTAAGAGGTGAAAACGTCACCTCTTAGCAAAATGGCGACCTGCCGTGGGCTGCCTTAGCAGCTCTGAGCGGCGATTGCTTGAAACAAAGGAGCTTTCTGCATGAAGTATGTTATACTTCATGAATGAACGTCCCCTTTATTTGTTTCAGTAGGTAATCCTAGTGTTTCACAAACGCTAGGGTTGACTTTCACTTTAAGCAGCTAATCAGGATGCTAGTCCCAAAAATAGCAAGGGAGCATGCATTTTGCATGTCATGTTATTTCCCTCCTCAGTTTAAGTTTACTATGAAATCTTGCAAGATTTTAGTTAAATATGAGATTAAAGCATGACCTCTGCACTGATGAAGCTGATTGGTTGTTGAATATTTTCACACAGCACTTACTATTGTGAGCTGAAGAAATTTTTAATGAAAATATCTTCCTTTTTTTTTAGACAGATGTTTACAGTTATACTGCGTCACTTTCAAGTAATTCAAGGCCTTTTTTGGCAATAATATTTTTGGGTCAGAGCTTCAAAAAGTATTTGTTCATAGATAATTTACTTTTATAATCAATTACATTGCCTTTTAGTATATGTGTATGTATGTGTGTGTATATATATATATATATATATATATATATTTACGTTTAAAAAAAGTGGCATTTTAAATCAGATTTGATTATATTTATTATCTATAGCTAGCTTTAGGCTAGTCCTTTCATAAGTTGCACTCACCTTTATTGCCACTTTGTGTATGCATTGCTGATAGTGTGCTCCATGTCCCTAAGACAGCTCCCTTCAGCATCACATGCCTCCAGAGCACCAACTGCACAGCTGCTCCACAATCAGTATACTCACTGGGTCTGTGTATAAAGGGTGCCCCTACCTACTCTGACAAGGGACTACGGGACACACACCACCATTCCAAAATTGCAATTGGCTGCAGTGGCTCTGGGCAGCATGGATGAGGGGTGCAAAACCAAAATAGGTACAGCAGGTGTGTTCCGTTCTGGCACACCACCATACCAGTGGCACACAAACATCACCCCCCTAATATTGTGGCAGGCTGGGTAGGCTATTCCGGCCCTGACTGCAGCTTCAGGTCTGGTCCTTCCTTGAGGGAGGGAATGGATGCAGTGGCAGTTAGCGGGGGCGGCAGGCCTACATACATTAGACTAAGGAAGTAACGATTGCTAAAACGCCTCTGCAGTTCCTTTCGAGCTCCAGCAAACAACCGACACTAATGGGTTTGTAAGAGAGGAAATTTAATCCAGACACTGCAGTGTGGTGCACGCCGTAACAGCTGAGCAAACCTGAAAGGCAAATACAAAAAGAAAAACAGCTGCAGTTGCACTCAAAAAGGCTCCAAAAAAATAAATATTTATTCCTGACAATTTAAATGGCACAAGGAAGGACAATCATCGTGCCATTTAAATTGTCAGGAATAAATATTTAAGCCATTGCAGCGTGCACTGCACTGGAGTGTCAGATTATATTTCCTCTCTCACAAGCCCATCAGTGTCAGTTGTTTGCTGGAGCTTGAAAGGACCTGGAGCAGCGTTTTAGCAATTTTTTCTTCCGTAGCAACCTCATGCATTAGTGTGGCCAGTTTTTTACATCTGCTCTAAGCAGCATCCACTGCTTGTTGCGCGGTCGCTGCTATAATGTGGAATGTTGCCCCTGGAGTCAGACACCAATAAAGGGCCAATTCTTGAGTGCCACCAAAAAGTGCCGCCCTAGGCCCGTGCCTTGTTGGCCTAGGCCATAATACGCCCCTGCAAGTAATTAAAATGCAGCTACTATGGAAGGGTGAATATTTTGCAACATTCAATATTTAATTTTATTTTTTTATACATTTGTCTATTTGAATCGAATTTCGAATGTTTATCAAACATTCTAATTTCAAATATTGGTTATCAAATTTTAATTAACATTCAGTAATATTGTTTGAATATTAAAATTTTATGTATGCTCTGTAAGCTATAATTGATTTTTAATAAATTAGGATTAGAAATTTCAACATTCGATTTTGATTCAAATTAATGTATGCGATTTGAAATTTTGACTTTCGATTTTGAATATTTAGAATAGTTCAAATTGGTGATAAACCGAACCCGAAAATCCAGAATGCACTTGACTGAAAACCGAAACCAAAAATGTATTTTTTTTCCTCCCAAATTATATATATATATATATATATATATATATATATATATATATATATATATATATATATATAAAAGCAGGAAATTGCACTCCCAATGACCAAAGTCCTTATGCCCTGGGTGCAGCAAACAAAATAGATAGAAATACAGGACAAGCGCACTCCAAGGGACTTATCAAAAATCACTTAAAAATATATATATATATATATATATATATATATTTTATTTTATATATATATATATATATATATATATATATATATATATATATATATATATATATATACACACAAAAACAAGAAAAAATAGACCCTTATTTGTCCAGCACCCAACTATGTTGGCATTTTTGCTGGAAGTGATACAGTTATAAATTTGCATCTGAGAGTGCGAAGATACACGTTACACCTGCTGTGTTAATGTTGCTGATTTGGTGCGGCTCCTGCATTAACGTTGATTTCCAAAAATTTTGGGATTACAAATATGCCATATGAAGGCATTTGAATCTATTCAATACCGGTTAATTAACGGACTAACTTACTAACTTCCACTAACAACCCGGGTTGTGGACTTTGTGCTTTACATTTGGGGGTCATGCTTATGATTTGTTGTAATGCTGCAAATGATATATACATTTTGTAATCACGCATGTCTACATAGTATGTGAATTATTAACTTATAAATCTTTCTTTGTCTAAAATAATATTTTTCCTGACATAGTTGGGTGCTGGACAAATAAGGGTCTATTTTTTCTTGTTTTTGTATATTAATTAAATACCCTTATCCGTGCACTATACTGGGAAGTGTGTTCCTATACAGGACACAAAATATTTTATCTCAGTATATAGAACTGTGACATTTATTAAACTAGGGGTGCTGGCACAATATATATAAATTTGTATTCTGACTACTTAAAGTAGTCTTTCCTTTATGTACCTTGCACACTAAGTATAAATTTAGCAACTGAAAGATCTCTTTAAGTCTCATAAATAATTTTTTACCAACCTAGGTTCTAATAGTTCTACATTACAGAGTCTTTAACAAAAATGGCTGAATTAAATGAAAGTGAGTGGCAGTATGATGTAGATGACACTTTTTCGGTCCCATCCAATACTGAGGGTATTGCTTCAGTTTCCTCTGAAAATCCAAGAATATACAAATCATTTAAAGACTATAAGAAAAAATTATTTAAAGAACAAAAATTAAAATGGGAGATATCTAGTTTAGAAAAATATATTGAAATGAAGATGATTCCGAGAGGACTTAGGATAAGAAAAAGACCAGGAGCAAATTTAGACAATCCTTTAATGGAAAACTTCCAAATTAAATGGGATGAATATGCATCTAAATGCTCTACAAATTGGATGAATTTAATAAAAGAGGAGAATAAACTCAGACTAGAGAAAATCCAAAAAGAACTGTCATTAGCAAATAATGAAGTAGATACTTGGAAAGGAAAAGATGAATATGAGAGACTCATGGGCCTAGCAAAAGTTGAGCTTCGCAAAATTCAAGATTCAATTAAATTTAGAAAGAAAAAGAAATACCAAAGAGACTGGCAGGACTATCAGGATAAAAAGGTTTATGACTATGCATATAGTGCCTCTAGTGGCTCTGAATCAGAAATTTCAAGTGGAGAAGAAAATAAAACACAAAATTCCTACAGAGAACAACAAAAAAGTTTTTTAGGACACAAAAACACAAATCAAGGAGAGGGGGGAGGAAACACAAGAGGCAGAGGCAGACTCAGATTTCTTTCATGTAATTAGCAAGAGTCCATGAGCTAGTGATGTATGGGATATACATTCCTACCAGGAGGGGCAAAGTTTCCCAAACCTCAAATGCCTATAAATACACCCCTCACCACACCCACAAATCAGTTTTACAAACTTTGCCTCCTATGGAGGTGGTAAAGATCCTTTCCAGCTTTTTATGAGTGTTGTTTCTTCAAGAACATGGTTGGAGGATCAATTAACCAATCAGTTTGTTGATTCCTCAGACAAGAGTAACCTTTTTTTAGGTTTCCAGTTAGATTCAGTGTCCATGACTCTGTCTCTGTCGGACAAGAGACGTCTGAATTTGGTTTCAGCTTATCGAAACCTTCAGTCTCAATCATTCCCTTCGGTAGCCTTATGCATGGAAATTCTAGGTTCTTATGACTGCTGCATTGGACGTGTTCCCCTTTGCTCATTTTCAGATGCGACCTCTTCAGCTCTGTATGCTGAACCAGTGGTGCAAGGATTATACAAAGATATCTCATTTAATATCTTTAAAACCGATTGTTCGACACCCTCTGACGTGGTACAGACCACCATCATTTAGTTCAGGGGGCTTCTTTTGTTCTTCCAACCTGGACTGTGATCTCAACAGATGCAAGTCTGATAGGTTGGGGAGCTGTATGGGGGTTTCTGACAGCACAAGGGGTTTGGGAATCTCAGGAGGTGAGATTTCCAATCAACATTTTGGAACTCCGTGCAATTTTCAGAGCTCTTCAGTCATGGCCTCTTCTAAAGAGAGAGTCGTTCATTTGTTTACAGACGGACAATGTCACAAATGTGGCATATGTCAATCATCAAGAGGGACTCACAGTCCTCTGACTATAAAGGAAGTATCTCGTATACTTGTATGGGCGAAATCCAGCCCCTGTCTAATTTCTGCGGTTCATATCCCAGGTATAGACAATTGGGAAGCGGATTATCTCAGTCGCCAAATGCTACATCCGGGCGAATGGTCTCTTCACCCAGAGGTATTTCTTCAGATTGTTCAAATATGGGGACTTCCAGAAATAGATCTGATGGCTTCTCATCTAAACAAGAAGCTTCCCAGGTATCTGTCCAGATCCAGGGATCCTCAGGCGGAAGCAGTGGATGCATTGTCACTTCCTTGGAAATATCATCCTGCTATATCTTTCCGCCTCTAGTTCTTCTTTCAAGAGTGATTTCCAAAATTCTAAAGGAGCGTTTTGGTATGCGGATCTTGTCCGGATGGCTCCTTGCCATCTGTGGACTCTTCCGTTAAGACCAGACCTTCTATCACAAGGTCCTTTTTTTTCCATCAGGATCTCAAATCCTTAAATTAAAAGTATGGAGATTGAACGCTTGATTCTCAGTCATAGAGGTTTTCTCTGACTCCGTAATTAATACTATGTTGCAGCCTCGTAAATCTGTATCTAGGATGATATATTATCGAGTCTGGAAGACTTGCATTTTTTGGTGTTTTTCTCATCATTTTTCTTGGCATTCTTTTAGAATTCCTAGAATTTTACATTTTCTTCAGGATGGTTTGGATAAGTTTTGTCTGCAAGTTCCTTAAAAGGACAAATCTTTGCTCTTTCTGTTCTTTTTCACAGAAAGATTGCTAGTTTTCCTGATTTTTATTGTTTTGTACAAGCTTTGGTTCGTATAAAACTTGTTATTAAGTCAATTTCTCCTCCTTGGAGTTTGAATTTGGTTCTGGGGGCTCTTCAAGCTCCTCCGTTTGAACCTATGCATTCTCTGGACATTAAATTACTTTCTTGGAAAGTTTTGTTCTTTTGGCCATCTCTTCTGCTAGAAGAGTTTCTGAATTATCTGCTCTTTCTTGTGAGTCTCTTTTTCTGATTTTTCATCAGGATAAGGCGGTGTTGCGAACTTCTTTTAAATTTTTACCTAAGGTTGTGAATTCTAACAACATTAGTAGAAAAATTGTAGTTCCTTCATTTTGTCCTAATCCTAAGAATTCTAAGGAGAGATCACTGCATTCTTTGGATGTAGTTAGAGCTTTGAAATATTATGTTGAAGCTACTAAGATTTTCCGAAAGACTTCTAGTCTTTTTGTTATCTTTTCCAGTTCTAGGAAAGGTCAGAAGGCCTCTGCCATTTCTTTGGCATCTTGGTTGAAATCTTTAATTCATCATGCTTATGTCGAGTCGGGTAAACTCTGCCTCAAAGGATTACAGCTCATTCTACTAGGTCAGTTTCTACTTCCTGGGCGTTTAGGAATGAAGCTTCGGTTGATCAGATTTGCAAAGCAGCAACTTGATCTTCTTTGCATATTTTTACTAAATTCTACCATTTTGATGTGTTTTCTTCTTCTGAAGCAGTTTTTGGTAGAAAAATACTTCAGGCAGCTGTTTCAGTTTGATTCTTCTGCTTATAATTTCAGTTTTTTTCATTATAAGATTTAAACTTTGTTTTGGGTGTGGATTATTTTCAGCGGAATTGGCTGTCTTTATTTTATCCCTCCCTCTCTAGTGACTCTTGCGTGGAAGATCCACATCTTGGGTAGTCATTATCCCATACGTCACTAGCTCATGGACTCTTGCTAATTACATGAAAGAAAACATAATTTATGTAAGAACTTACCTGATAAATTCATTTCTTTCATATTAGCAAGAGTCCATGAGGCCCACCCTTTTTTTGGTGGTTATGATTTTTTTGTATAAAGCACAATTATTCCAATTCCTTATTGTTTATGCTTTCGCACTTTTTTCTTATCACCCCACTTCTTGGCTATTCGTTAAACTGATTTGTGGGTGTGGTGAGGGGTGTATTTATAGGCATTTGAGGTTTGGGAAACTTTGCCCCTCCTGGTAGGAATGTATATCCCATACGTCACTAGCTCATGGACTCTTGCTAATATGAAAGAAATGAATTTATCAGGTAAGTTCTTACATAAATTATGTTATCCACTCAGGCAGAGGAGGAAAAGAAACCCATAAATGTAGTTAATCTGTCGGAAAAAAATCTTACTGACAGTCAAATAGAAGTCTTAGAGAAAGGATTAACCTTCTCACCAGTAAACAAATTGGATACATTTGAACTGGTGAAGGACCCTCACCTATTTGCTCGAAAAATTGTATTAAACAAAACATTTGAAAATAAAACAGACAAAAAAACTTTGAATATACATGACAGGCAAAGTGTAAAAATTTTAGAGGAACTACAGGAAGAAATATCAGGCCAACCAAGTGAGACAACATCTATAGGTTTTAGTGATTTAAAAAAAAAAGTCAGAATATATGCCTGCATTATCTAGTATCCCTCTTATACACAATTTTGTCAAATTAGTGGAAAGAGACATTGATCTTTTGAGCACAGATGAACCTTTGTCTGATAACTTAACAAAAAAGCAGAGAACTGCACTAAATGCTTTACAGAATGACACTGCAATAACTATTAAGCCATCAGACAAAGGCGGGAATATTGTGGTCCTAAATACTAAGGACTATGTTGATGAATGTCAAAGACTATTAAGAGATCATAAACAATATAGTATTTTACGTTTCAATCCCACAGAAATTTACAAAGAAGAACTGTTTCAAATCTTAATAAGAGCAAAAGGTGAAGGTATTATAAACCAGAGATAATTTGATTTTCTGTTTGTAAAATTTCCAAAAACTGCAACCTTCTATAGCCTACCAAAACTCTATAAAAAATAAGCTGCCACCTCCAGGTCGCCCCATTATATCGGGCAAGGGCTCATTAACTGAGAAAATTTCACAATATGTGGACTTTTGCCTTAGACCAAATTTACTAAATCTCCCTTCCTACATTAAAGATACGTTAGATGTACTGAAAAAACTGAATGATATAACTGTATCTGCAAATACCCTATTGGTTGCAATAGATGTTGAGTCGCTCTATTCAAGTATCCCTCATGATAAAGGGGTAGAGGCAATCAAATACTTCCTAATTCAAAGAGGTACGGAATATGACAAGCACACAAATTTTGTATTGGAACTGTTATCTTTTATTTTAAAACACAATTATTTTCTTTTTGGGAATAAATGCTACCAACAGAAGTTAGGAACAGCAATGGGGACTTGCTGTGCCCCCACATTTGCTTGCCTCTACCTAGGTAAATGGGAATTTGATCAGATTCTAAATAGTGCTGGAATAAATGACTCCATCTCTCTATGGTTAAGATTCATCAATGACGTGTTCCTCCTTTGGGAGGACACTGAGATGAAACTCATAGAATTTATGCAAAAATTAAATCAGAACGAATGGAACTTAAAATTTACTTACAGTTATAGCAAAAATGAGATTACATTTTTAGATCTACGCATTATCAATGACAATAACTGCCTAAAAACAGCCACATTTCGTAAAGATACTGCAGGGAATTCCCTATTATCATTTGACAGTCATCACACAAAAAAACTAATACAAAACATTCCTTATGGCCAATTTCTGAGACATAAAAGAAATTGCTCAGAAATTGAACAGTTTAAAATTGAAGCAGGGGCTCTAAACAAAAGATTTAGAGCAAGAGGCTACACACAACAATGTTTAAAAAGAGCTTTTAACAAAACCAAAAGTAAAAATAGGGAAGACCTACTATATGAAAAATCAGAAGATAAATCAGAATCATCTTTGGTTCGATTCATAGGAACTTATAATCAAAAATGGCAGGATATTCGTTCAATCCTAAATAAACATTGGCACATATTGTGGATTGATAAATCAATTGGGAAATTTGTAGGAGAATCTCCACTAATGACTCCAAAAAGAGCTCCAAATTTAAAAGACTTTCTGGTTCAGAGCCATTTTGAAAATAAAAACACAGGGAATTGGTTAACCAGTAAAAAGAATGGGAATTTTAAATGTTCACACTGCTCAGTTTGTACTAACATGCTAGTAGGCAAGAACTTTTGTGATAAATTTGGGTCCTTCCATACAATAAAGGGACGTATAACTTGTAAGAGTGAAGGAGTAGTTTATATGGTCTCCTGTAATTGTCCCCAGTATTATATAGGTAAAACCTATAGGGAGCTCAAAGAAAGAATAAAGGAACACAAAAGGGACATCAAAAACAAGTGTACAAAAACTAGCAGTGTAGCACGGCACTTTGCTGAGTTTCATAATAGTGACAAAAGACTTTTAAAATTCAGAGGTTTGGAAATAGTGGATTTAAAAGGTAGAGGAGGCAATCTAGATCAGATTCTACTGTGCAAGGAAAGCAAATGGATTTTTAACCTGAAAAGTCTTAAACCAGATGGCTTAAATGAAGAGTTACATTTTGGCTCTTTCCTGGGAGATTGAAGTAATATACATAATAACAATAACTGTTAATAAATAGGTATTTAACTAAGACACTATGAAAAATATCCAAATCATATCAATGAAAAATTTAAAAGATTCAATCAAAAGCCATTTTTCATAAAGAAATAAAATATTAATGTTGTTGACCCTGTAGTGTATGAACTAATAACATTGGAGTATTTAAAATAGAAGATGTGTGATTTCATTATATTGTATGTTGATAATAGCATAGCAATATAGATAGTTATATTTGTTTAACATTTCACCTGAATGGCTTTAATATGTGGTTAAAAAGTGTTTTGAAGGCGGAGCATATTGTTTAAATATCATGGAGAGCAATCTCCAATCATGTACAGCCGGAAGAAGCCCGAATGGAACCCGGGTGAAACGCGCGTAGCTGCTTGTCTGTTTGGTTGGAGCGGTGCAACAGCTGAGCACCGTCCAACAGCTGATTTCCCAAGAAAGTCATACTTCCGCTGAAAGTTAAGGCGTGCGGATGCACTGAAAGAGCCGAAAAACTGCGGAGGATAAAGCAAAGGTGATGAATCCAAACCCGGTCTGTATCGAAACAGTTGGAAGCAACGAGCAGGTAGATATGGCACCATGACATGTTACTATCAAAACACAGAGGAAGCAGGTACTTGTTTATTTTGTCTCTACACGCAACATAGAGCTGTCACAGCGAGTTTAAATGTGGTATGAAAAGTTGCCATTTTTGCTGGAAGTGATACAGTTATAAATTTGCATCTGAGAGTGCGAAGATACAAGTTACACCTGCTGTGTTAATGTTGCTGATTTGGTGCGGCTCCTGCATTAACGTTGATTTCCAAAAATTTTGGGATTACAAATATGCCATATGAAGGCATTTGAATCTATTCAATACCGGTTAATTAACGGACTAACTTACTAACTTCCACTAACAACCCGGGTTGTGGACTTTGTGCTTTACATTTGGGGGTCATGCTTATGATTTGTTGTAATGCTGCAAATGATATATACATTTTGTAATCACGCATGTCTACATAGTATGTGAATTATTGACTTATAAATCTTTCTTTGTCTAAAATAATATTTTTCCTGACATAGTTGGGTGCTGGACAAATAAGGGTCTATTTTTTCTTGTTTTTGTATATTAATTAAATACCCTTATCCGTGCACTATACTGGGAAGTGTGTTCCTATACAGGACACACAATATTTTATCTCAGTATATAGAACTGTGACATTTATTAAACTAGGGGTGCTGGCACAATATAAATAAATATATATATATATATATATATATATATATATATATATATATATATATATATATATATATATATATATATATTTATATATATATATTTATTTATATATATATATATATATATATATATTTTTTTTTTTTTTTTTTATATATATATATTATTTTTATATATATTATTTTTATATATATATATATATTATTTAATTTTTTTGCATAATTAGACTATTTAATTAATCTGAATTGAAAAACTGCAAGCCAATAAAATAACTACACTTAAATTGGACAAAAAATAATAATATGCTACACAATAATTTGACAAAAAAAAGGCAAAAAATTAATCCGAAAAAAAGTTTCTGAAACCGAAATTTTGGTGCATCCCTACTTAAAACAATATTAAATATCAATATCCTGTATTCTTTATTCAGTTCTGTGTAACTGAATCAGATTTAATTTTTTTTTTTTTACCAATTATCCAAATAAGTAAGTCAAGTAATGAATTAGCAGCTCTAGGCTAGCATCAAATTTGAAATATGCTACACAATAATGTTACCGAAAATAACAGGCAAAAAAACCCGAAAAACGAAATAACCGAAAATGCCATTTTAGGCCGAAAAGTTTCTGCGGCCGAAATTTCGTTGCATTCCTAGTTCAAATTATATACTTATTTGAATTTCGAATGTGTATATTTGATATAATATGAACATTTTGAAAGCAACATTCAAATTCTAAATCAAAATTTAAAATTAAAAAATCAAATGTGATTTTCGAATGTTGCTTTCGATTTTGAAGAAATTTCGTTCTTATCGATATTAGATTGTGTAAATCAAAATACAAAGGAATATTTGTTCTAACATTCGAATTTCGGTTCAGCCACATTCGGTCATCCCTACTGGAGACAGCACAAATTGTGAATGGGGAAAAGACTCATTTTATGTTAATACAAATATATGTTAAGCAGTTTAATCTGAAGTAAATGCTTACATCTCTCTCTATGGTAGCACAATTTTAAGCATGTTAAAATTTGGTCTTAAAATTACTCTAATAATGTATTAGACTATGTACTTTGTTCACTATAATGGCCCATTAAAGGGACAGGAAACTCCAAATTTGTTCTTTCATGACATGGATAGAACGAACAATTTTAAACGACTTTCCAATTTATTTCTATTATCAAATTTGCTTCATTATCTTGTTATCCTTTATTGAAGGAACAACATTGTACTACAGGCAGCTAGCTGAACAAATCTAGTTAGCCAATCACAAGAGGCAAATGTGTGCAGGCACCAATCTGCAGCTACCTCCCACTAGTGTAGGATATGTGCTATTCTTTTTTCAATAAGGGATACTGAGAGAACAAAACATTTTGAATATAGAAGTGAATTTAAAAGTGTAATACAATTGCGGGCTCTGTCTGAATTTTTATTTTATTTTTTTGTGTATAAAAAGTTATGTTAAAGGGATAAAAAAAATCTAAATTAAATTTGCATGATTCATAGAAACAGAATTTGACGGTAGATAAGCACCAAAAAGGCCCATCAAATCTACCCATATTACATGTTCCTTTTTTCTTAGGATAGTAACCTGTAATATAGGTAGACTTGATGAGCCTTTTTGGTTCTTATCTTCCATCAAATTCTATAAATCATGCAAGTTTAATTTTGACATTAAAGGGCCACTAAACCCAAAATCTTTTTTTCATGATTCAGATAGAGAATACAAATGTAAACAACATTACAATTTACTTCTATTATTTATTTTGCTTAATTATTTAGATATCCTTAGTTGAAGAAAAATCAATGCACATGGGTGAGCCAATCACACAAGGCTTCTATGTGCAGCAACCAATCAGCAGCTACTGCGCATATCTAGATATGCTTTTCAGCAAAGAATATTAAGAGAATAAAACAAATTAGATTATAGAAGTAAATTAGAAATATGTTTAAAATTGCATTCTCTTTCTAAATCATGAAAGAAAAAATGTGGGTTTAATGTCCCTTTAAGCTTACACTTCAGGAGTTAATATTGTCCGTCTGAATCGTATCTGCCTTAAATATATTTGTTTCTGTGGTTTAAATTGTTCTGGTTATTAGATTTGGTTCTTACATATGACTTGGTATACGTGGTATTCGTATATATTGTACCCCTTTCTACATCCCAAATAAAAGTGGGCAAATTTGTTAATTCTTTAAATAGTTCATTGTAATGAGACAAAAAGAGAATCACGGGCTCACTTGGGTGTAATATGATTTTATAAGGGAGATAATTAGAGGCAACAAATACTTAGATTAAAATATAGATAATGAGACAGCTGACAACTAGGAAAGTACAAACATGCACTAAACACGAGAATAGATCCACAGTAACACACAGGCACTGATATAAGGTGTTATAACTGAAAACAACACGTGCATAGTAATAAGAAAATACATCATTTCTTTTCAATGTTATAAATTTGAGAATACCTTACAAATAGTTTATAGGTTTTGCTAACCAACATGGGGTTGTACCTGTAAGTCCTTAAAGGGACAGTCTACCATAGAACTGTTATTGCTCTAAAAGATAGATAATCCCTTTATTACCCATTCCCCAGTTTTGCATAACCAACACAGTTATATTAATATACTTTTTACCTCTGTGATTACCTTGTATCTAGGAACCTTCGTCCAGCCCCCTGATCACATGACTGTGACTGTTTATTATCCATTGTCTTAAATTTAGCATTGTTTTGTGCTAAATCTTAAATACCCCCTGTGCCTGAACACAGTGTTATCTATATGGCCCACATGTACTTTCTGTCTCTGTGTTGAAAAGAGATTTAAAAAGCATGTGATAAGAGGCAGCCCTCAAAGGCTTAGAAATTAGCATATGAGCCTACCTAGGTTTAGTTTAAACTAAGAATACCAAGAGAAAAAAGCAAATTTGATGATAAAAGTAAATTGGAAAGTTGATTAAAATTAAAAGTCCTATCTGAATAATGAAAGTTTAATTTATACTATACTGTCCCTTTAAGTGTGAAAAGTGTCATCATTCAGCACAACTCCAAATGCCTAGGATACTATTTATTTTTATTATTATCAGGTATTTGTAGAGCGCCAACAGATTCTGCAGCGCTGATATATATAGGATACTATGTTACTATAATATAATACTATTACTATAATATAGGATACTATATTTTGGAGTATTAACACCTTCCTACCATGGATGTCCGGAGGGGTGGGCACTTGCCCCCCTTGAAATTTACCTCCAGGTAAAAAGCCAGGCACACTTTTGCAAACACACAGCAAGATTAAAATTTACTAGTCCCTTTTGCTTTAAATCTAGCTGAGTGTTTGTTTGCAAGGGAATGCAAGACTTTTTATGTGTTGTGTTAATATTTTTGTTTTGTAATTTTCCCTGTGGGTTTTGAACCCAGGCTGGTCTGGCATTAAGTTACTGGGATCTGCACAGCTGTCTGAGTACTGGTGAGTGCCCAGGGCTGTGAGTTTTATAGTGACCAAGGATGTGCACCCAGTCCAGTTTGAGAGTATTATTATTATCAGGTATTTGTAGAGCGCCAACAGATTCCAGTCTATTTCCATGTTTTGCATGTGTTTAGGGAAATTACAAAGGGCCCGTGTCACCCTTGTTGGTATTTTAGTGTGCGTTTGGTGGAAGGCATGCATTGTGTGGCTGAAGGTTTGGCTGGCTCCTAGAGCTTCAAATCGTATTTATTAATCTGTGCCTTTTATTTAAGCATATAAAAAAAATAATAATATATTATTGTGGAAACACCATTATGCAATGTTTTATTAGCTCAATAAACAAATACAATCAAAATTAAAATAAATGTAACACTTGAACATCAAGCTGAAACCTATATCCTGGTTTGTTTGTTTTTAATCAGTATTTATAATTTATTATCCTTCATAGTGCCTTATAGGAAGCTCATTGTGTGCAGATGTGGTTAGTAATTTCAGAAATACGTATTTTGGGACTAAGTATGTTTTACGGGAAGCGTTTTTTTTTATATGGTCCTTATGAATTTTTTCTCACAACACAAATTTGTCAAGAACCCATATATCGGTAATACTTTTATACAAAGTATTGGTGGCTGGTTTTCAAGTCATACACAGATCACTACATTTATGAAGAAGTTAGGCTTCTACTAATCATAGCTAATTATTTAAACTGTACCTAAGTTAGTAATCTGATTACAAGGTTGAGCAGATGGGAAGAATAAGTACATCGGATGTGTCCTATCAATAAAAACATTTTAAAACTGATTGAAGTTAGATTCCTGATCCTATAGATTTCTATAGATTTCTCAAAAGAAAAAATGTTCAGCAACGATTTATACATTTATTTCATGATTAAAGCCAGCAAGAATATGAAGAAGACAGCATTACACAAAGGAGCCAGACATGTTGTTTGTTTTATTTTGTATTTAAATCCATGTAGAATCATTCATAATTTAAAGAAATAAATAAATATATACATATATATATATATATATATATATATAATTTTGTTTTTATATATACACAATCAATATAATCCTTTGCTATATATAATATATGTATTACTTTTATTACAATAGATCTATTGTTGTTTTTAAATGTAACTTTTTGTACTATTTTTTGTATCAGTAATTTGTATATACTGAGTGGATATAAAAAGTCTACACACCCTTGTTAAAATGTCGTCGGGTTTCTGTGATGTAAAAAAATGAGACAAAGATAAATCATTTCAGAACTTTTTCCACCTTTAATATGACCTATAAACTGTACAACTCAATTGAAAAACAAACTGAAATCTTTTAGGTAAAGGGAAATAAAAATAAAAAAATAAAATAATATGGTTGCATAAGTGTGAACACCCTTAAACTAATACTTTATTGAAGCACCTTTTGATTTTATTACAGCACTCAGTCTTTTTGGGTATGAGTCTATCAGCATGGCACATCTTGACTTGGCAAGATTTGCCCACTCTTCTTTGCAAAAACACTCTAAATCTGTCAGAATGCGAGGGCATCTCCTGTGCACAGCCCTCTTCAGATCACCCCACAGATTTTGAATTGGATTCAGGTCTGGGCTCTGGCTGGGCCATCCCAAAACTTTAATCTTCTGGTGAAGCCATTCCTTTGTTGATTTGGATGTATGCTTTGGGTCGTTGTCATGCTGAAAGATGAAGTTCCTCTTCATGTTCAGCTTTCTAGCAGAAGCCTGAAGGTTTTGTGCCAATATTGTCTGGTATTTGGAACTGTTCATTATTCCCTCTATCTTGACTAAGGCCCCAGTTCCAACTGAAGAAAAACAGCCCCAAAGCATGATGCTGCCACCACCATGCTTCACTGTGGGTATGGTGTTCTTTTGGTGATATGCAGTGTTTTTTTTGCGCCAAACATATCTTTTGGAATTATGGCCAAAAAGTTCAGGTTTCATCAGAACAGAACACCTTTTGCAACATGCTTTTTGGAAACTTCAGATGTGTTTTTGCAAAATTTAGCCGTGCTTGGATATTTTTTTTAGTAAGAAAAGGCTTCCGTCTTGCCACTCTACCCCATAGCCCAGACATATGAAGAATACGGGCGATTGTTGTCACATGTACCACACAGCCAGTACTTGCCAGATATTCCTGCAGCTCCTTTAATGTTGCTGTAGGCCTCTTGGCAGCCTCCCAGACCAGTTTTCGTCTCGTCTTTTCATCAATTTTGGAGGGGACCTCCAGTTCTTGGTAATGTCACTGTTGCACTATATTTTCTTCACTTGATGACTGTCTTCACTTTGTTCCATGGTATATCTAATGCCTTGGAAATTCTTTTGTACCCTTCTCCTGACTGATACCTTTTAACAATGAGATCCTTCTGATGCTTTAGACGCTCTCTGCGGACCATGGCTTTTGCTGTAGGATGCGACTAACAAAATGTCGGGAAAGACCTACTAGAACTACTGAACTTTATTTGGGGTTTATCAGAGGCACTTTAAATGATGACAGGTGTGTACTGACTCCTATTTAACATGAGTTTGAATGTGATTGCTTAATTCTGAACACAGCTACATCCCCAGTTATAAAAGGGTGTTCACACTTATGCAACCATATTATTTTAGTTTTTTATTTTTATTTCCTTTTACCTAAAAGATTTCAGTTTGTTTTTCAATTTAGTTGTACAGTTTATAGGTCACATTAAAGGTGGAAAAGTTCTGAAATGATTTATCTTTGTCTCATTTTTTTTTTAAATCACAGAAACCTGACATTTTAACAGGGGTGTGTAGACTTTTTTATATCATATATATATATATATATATATATATATATATATATATATATATATATATATATATATATATATATATATATATATATATATATATATATATATATATATATATATATATATATATATATAAATATAAATAAACACGTACACAGGGTTGGAAATTTTGACACGTTTAGTAACAAGTTAAGGAAATGTTGGTATATATTTCCATCTTAATGGGAGAAGAGTCCACTGCTTCATTCATTACTTGTGGGAATTTAATAACCTGGCCACCAGGAGAAGGAAAAGACACCCCAACCAAAGTCTTAAATACCTCCCCCACTCCCCTCATCCCCCAGTCATTCTTTGCCTTTCATCACAGGAGTTTGAAAGATTCGGAGTAGTCTCTTATGGAGAGTAGTACTCTTCGCAATGGGACTGGAGTTTTAAGTAGTCCTGTCAGCCTCTCAGTGAGAGCATGGGTGAAAATTAGAGTCCGGAGATGCAGGGAGTGTGGTCTCTGCGAAACCATCCCGATTCAGATTAACAGCTCCATAAGCAATCAGCGTTGACGAGTTTCGCTGCCTGCTTTCTGCTCTCAAGCTCATGTCAGGAGCGATGCTACTAACCTGTCACACTTGAAAGGCTGTGTTATTGTTCCACGGCATAGATTCTGGTAAGATCGTTTCATTTTTTTATACATGTATGATAACGCTAGAAGACAGGGTCACAGTGTGACTCCATTTACCTGTATAGAATCAAGGTTTAATATCTCCTGAGGGGGATTATTGAACAGCGGGGAATAATCTTATATGTTTAGTTGATTTTATGCTGCTTTTATGTTTGAGATGTTATGGGCTCATAGGCTGTTATGGAATATACAGGTTTCACTTTCACTTTGAGAGCCATGCAGCTTACAAGCTTGGCGTGCTTTTTCTCATAGCAGGGACGGTCCTGCATTGTGCACCATATGATTATTTTCCTCTTTCCTGACCAGGTGTCTATCAGAGGAGAGTCCTAACTCTCTGTATTGTCTGGGTCATGGGAGGTGGTGAGTGCCACAGCCATTGGGATATAAAGGTGCAGTCTTTTTAATAAAATGTTTTTTTTCTATAGTTCTCCGGTTATTGCACTAGCGATGGAGGATTCTGTTACTTAGAGGGCACGCCCTCTATTCCTAAAGAGTAATTCCTATTTATAATGTGAGGAGGCCTTAGTACCACCCCCTCAATTATGTTCCATATGCCTTGATAATGTGATAATATCAAACATGTTTGATACCACTGAGCCGTCCACCTCTGAGGAGTTGTCGTCTAGTGAGGTGCGTACCCTACATGCTTATCTCTCTACACATGCAGTTTCCCGTAGCATTGCTGATCCTCCATCTGGAGGGGGCCATTTTTTCACCAGATGTTACTGTGCTGCTCAGACAGCGGTGTCTGTGGCCTTTAATGCTTTACCTCGCCCTGCTAAGCGCAAGTGAAAGGTTACATATTGCAGTCCTTCCCAGAGTACATAAGATACTTTATTGGATTTAACTGATAGGGTTATCGTAAGATGAATTTCTTTCTGAGACTTCAGAGTATGAACATTCTGGGTCAGAGTCTGCTGCCTCTAAACCTCCGGCTGCGGAGGAACCAGATTTTAGTTTTAGGAATTTGCGGTTTCTTCTAAAGGAAGTTTTTTAGCGAATTCAGTGATTCCAGAGGCCAAAGCCTGAGGAACCTTTGATTCCTAAATTGGATAGAGTTTGAGGACAGAGTGGTACCTTTTCCTTCCCTGCTCCTGTTAGATGGCGAACATTATATTAAGAATGAATGGGACTGGATTGTTCCTCTCTCCTCCCTTTAACAAATCGTTCCCGGTCCTGGACTTTCAATGGAATTGTGAGGTTCCGTCCCTAAAAGGGATGGCACTATCTTCACCCTTGCTAACGTATTACTATCCCGTTTTGAGGATAGCTCTTCGTTTTAAGAGCCCATCGATAAAGAATGTAAACTCTGTTAAAAAAGTTGTTTTCAACATACGGGATATTTGTTTCAACCGGAGGCGGCCTTTGCCGCGATTGCTGGATAAACTACCTTCTGGTGTGACTCCTTAGAGCAGCGGTTCCCAACCTGTGGTACGTGTACCCCTGGGGGTACTTGGCAGACCAGTTGGGGGTACTCAAAAATATTGTTGGTAATGGCGGAAGATCCAGGGGGAGGATCGGGGGGGCACTCTCAATGGGTCATCAACTAATAACCATTGTGGAACTGTGGAAGGAAGGAGCGTTCAGCCGGAAAGTGACAAGTGAAGTCCTGGCCTGGCATATAGGCAGATGGGAGCCCCTGCACCTGAAATATGTGGACCGGGTGTGGATGACTTCGGTTTCACATATTAATGATCACCCTGTCACCAGACAGCTTTGCCTCCTGCTTCACCCACCCCGTGCACAAAATGTTTACTGCGAGTGCGCAGTTAGAAACAGCACTGCAGCAGCATAGCTGCATAGACACGTGTGGTAGAGCTGTGGAGGTTGCGAGTCACACAGGCGTGGCGGGTCTGCATCCCCAAATAAGTTATAGTCAGTGTTGGTAAGTAAAGTACTAATGCTAGTGCTTGCTTGAGTCAGATTGCTTCACTTCCAACTAAAAACGTCCATAGTGGCTGGGTGGTTTATATCGATCTGATCTCACAAATTAAAATATTTATTTTTCTGATCATTACGCTTTGACTCCCCCCCCCAGGGCCGTGTTTAGGGGCAACAAGGCAGCTGCCAGGGGCGCCAGCCACACAGCAGGGCTCCTCGTGAGAATGAGATTTGAGCTTTAATCCTGTTGATACACGTACAGTAGTATGCCATTCAGATATAGCTTACCTCCCCTATAAAAAAAGCGCTTCCTTTATTTTGAGGGATGGGTATGGGTAATGAAGAGAGGGGGTACTCATAAATGAAAAGCCTAATCAAGGGGTACGGGAGAGAAGAAAGGTTGGGAACCGCTGCCTTAGAGGATTGATCAGGTTGGAGAGGTCCCCTCGACATTACTCAGTAATATTTACGGCCTTGAAGGTTGCTAATTCTTTTATCTGTGATGCTATTAGGCAGATTATTCGCCTAAATGCTAAGGCTTCAGCCTTTTCTGTTCAGGCCGGTTGGGCTCTGGCTGTAGTCATGGTCTGCGAATATGACTTCCAAGTCTAGACTTCTTTCCCTCCCCTTTAAGGGAATTATTTTGTTTGGTCCAGGCCTGGACTCGATTATCTCCACGGTCACAGGGGGCAAGGGTGCCCTTCTACTGCAAGAGACTATGAACGAATCTATGGGACAATTTTCGTTCTTTTCGTTTTGATAAAGCACAGTCCTCTGATACGTCTGAGCAAACCAAGAGCTCTTGGAGGTCGGCTCAGTCCTGGAATAAACCCAAGCAGAGCAAGAAGCCCGCCGAGTCTGTCGGCATGAACGGGCGGTCCCCGGTCCTCTTATGGATTGTGACGCTCTTTTCAGTTGCTTGGTTCAGGGACGTGCAGGATCCATGGGTCCTGGAGGTCATAGCTCTGGGTCACAAGATAGGTTTCAAGTCTCAGCCACCCAAGGGCAGTTCCTTCTCCTGTCTTCCTGACCAGAAAGGAGGGAGGCCTTTTTGGGGGGTGTGTGTGGGATCTGTTCTCTGAGGAGTTATTGTCCCGGTGTCTATCGAAGTGAGAGGTTTGGGATACTATTCAAACCTTTTTGTGGTTCCAAAGAAGGAGGGAACGTTCCATCCGATTTGGACCTGAAGTGCTTAAACAAGTTTTTAAATGTCCCCTTGTTCAAGAGGGAGATAATAGGTCCATTCTTCCCCTCGTTCGAGATGGGCAGTTCATAACCACAATAGATCTGAAGGATGCTTCCTTCACGTACCAGTTCTCTAGGACCACTTCCAGTTCCTAGGGTTTGCGTTCCTGGACCAGCACTTCCAGTTTATTGATCTTCTGTTTGGTCTAGCTGGTATAGTGGTGAGCATAACTGCCTTCCAAGTAGTTGACCCGAGTTTGATTCCCGGGCAGCCCGACATTCTCCAAGAAGTTTTTCGGAGAGTGGACGATTCGGGCTGTCTTCTTCGATTCCATGGATGGAAGATAAATCTAGAGAGAGTTCTCTTGTATCGAGTACCAGGGTGGAATTTCCGGGTACTATAATAGTCTCCATAGGATGGGGAGCTGGACATGAGAATTTTTCTAACTGACCAGAGACATTGCAGGCTATCTTCAACATGTCTTGCCCTCCAGACCTCCTTAAGGCCATCTGTTGCTCAGTGTATGGAGGTGATTGGTCTCATGGTGTCCAGCATGGACATCATTTCCTTTGCCAGGTTTCACCTCAGACTGTTGCAACTGCGCATGCTGAAGCTGTGGAACGGCGATCATTCTGATCTGTCTCAACAGATTTTTCTGGACAACAGATCGAGAGAATCACTCTCTGGTGTTTTTGTCCGGATCACTTATCCCAAGCGATGTCAGTCTCAAGACCATCCTGGGTGATTGTGACTACGGTTGTGAGTTTGTCAGAATGGGGAGCTGTTTGGGGTGCCAGGAAGGCCCAGGGCCTATGGACTCAGGAGGAAAAGCTCCTTCCCGTTCACGTTTTGGATCTTCGGGCAATATACAATGCTCTGAAGGCTTGGCCTCTGCTGGGTTTGTCCCAGTTTATCAGATTCCAATCAGACAATATATCTTCGGTGGCTTACATCAACCATCAGGGGGGAACGAGAAGCTCCCTAGCTATGAGGGAAGTATCTCGGATCTGGAGTGGGCGGAGACCCACATTTGTTCGCGGTCAGCGATCCACATTCTGGGTGTGGATAAATGGGAAGCATATTTCCTCAGCAGACAATACTTTTAATTTGAGGGATTGGTCTCTCCATCCTGAGTGTTTGCGTAAATTAGCAAGAGGAAGATCTTATGACGTCTCATTACAAAGTTACCCAGATATGGGTCGAGGTACAGGGATCCTCAGACGGAGCTAACAGATGCATTAGCGGGGCCATGGAGGTTTAATCTAATTTATCTTTTACGGCAGTTACCACTACTTCCTAGTGTAGTGGCTCGAATCAAGCAGGCGTCGGTTATACTGATTGTTCTGTCTTGGCCGCGAAGGATAGGGTTTGCGGACTAGTGGGGATGTCGTTATCTCCTCTGTGGAAGTTACCTTGTTGCAGGGATCTGCTGACCAAGGTCTCTTTGTTCATCTATGTCTAGATCTCTGAGGCTGACTGCGGGGAGATTGAACGCTTAGTCCTAGCCAAGAGAAGGTTTCTGAGAGTGTTATTTTTACTCTCATTCAAGCTTGTAGATGGTTGCTCCTCGCATCTATCATAAGGTGTGGAGGACCTACTTATTCTGTTCTCCAGGATGAACTGGACAAGTGCTTTCTGCAAGTCCCCTGAGGGGACAGATTTCGGCCATATCGGTTTTACTGCACAAGATGTTTGCTGAGCTTTCTGATGTGCAGTCACTTGTTAAGGCTCTGCTAGGATCAGACCTGTGTTTAAATCTATTGCTCCTCCTTGGAGTTTAAATCTTGTTCTTTAGGTTTGCACTGGCTCTGTTGGAGCCTATGCATGAAGTAGACATTAAATTATTGTCTTGGAAGGTTCCTTTTCTACGGGCTATTGCTTCTGCGCGCAGAGTATCTGTGATTACTGCCTTGCAATGCGTCCCTCCTTATCTGGCCGTCCATGCTGATAAGGCTGTTTTACGAACCAAGTTAGGTTTTCTTCCTAAGGTTGTGTCAATTCGCAACATCAATCAAGAGATTGTGGTTCCTTCAACATAATTCTGAATGTGGTTTGTGCCTTGAAGTCCTATCTTCAGGCCATGTAGGAATTGAGACAAACTTCTTTCTCTGTTTGTTCTTATTCCAGGAAGCGTGGGGGTCAGAGGGCCTCTTCGACTTCCTTATCTTTTTGGCTGAGGAGTGTCCTCTGTTTCGCATTGAGACACCGGGACATAAGCCTCCTCTGAGCTATGGCCTCTTCTTGGGCCTTTAAGAATGAGGCTTCTATGGAGCAGATTTGTAAGGCGGTTACTGCGGAAGCAGCTTTTGGGAGAAGGGTTCTGCAGGCTGTGGTGCCCTTAGTATAGGGTCCGCCTTCTTTTACCCTCTCGTTTTTTTTCATTCAGTGTCCTCTAGAGCAGTGGTTGCCAACAGCGGTCCTCAAGGACCCCCAACAGTCCTGGTTTTCATTATAGCTAAACCGGTGCACAGGTGAAATAATCAGCTGATCTGTAACCAACCTGCTCTCATCCATTCATCTGATTATTTCACCTGTGCACTGGTTCAGCTATAATGAAAACCAGGACTGTTGGGGGTCCTTGAGGACCGCGGTTGGCAACCACTGCTCTAGAGCTTGGGTATTTGTTCCCACATGTAATGAATGAAGCAGTGGACTCTCCTCCCATTAAGATGGAAAACATAAATTATGCTTACCTGATAATTTAATTTCCATCTGTGGGACGGAGAGTCCACTGCTTCCGCCCAGTTCTCTGGGGGGGCGGACCTAAATTTAATATTATCTTCTGGCACCATTTATACCCTGATATTCTCCTACTGTTCCTTGTTCCCTTGGCAGAATGTGACTGGGGGGTGAGGGGGGAGGTATTTAAGCCTTTGGCTGGGGTGTCTTTGCCTCCTCCTGGTGGCCAGGTTCTTAATTCCCACAAGTAATGAATGAAGCAGTGGACTCTCCTCCAGCAGATGGAAATTATATTATCAGGTAAGCATAATTTATGTTTTTTTACCAGTTTGGGGGGAGGGGGGGGGGAATGCATAGAAGTCAGTGCAATCAATATTTTTTTATATAATTTTTGCAGTGCTGGTCTCTACATAAGTTGCATTAATGTTTGTGCTTGTGTATGTCACAGTTTTTGGGTTCTACAAACTGACAAATTTATAATTTTTGGAAGCCATATGAATTTAAATATGCAGTATGCAAGTGTTAAAACTTTTACAGTATAATACATTATGGACTACGCTTGTAGATCTGTGCTGAAGATTGCTGTTTTTGTTACAGAAGCTGGCGCTCATTCTGTCTGTGTTCCCCTCTTTTCTTATAGTAAAGCCGCAGTACAAGCCGTACAGGCCATGAACCAGATCTGTATTTTGGACATAGACATGCAAGGAGTTAAGAACATGAAAAAGACCGACCTGAATCCTATCTATGTCTCCATTCAGCCACCATCAGTAGAGATTTTAGTAAGTGATATATTGCTATAGTATAAAGTGTTTCTTGGGTTTGATATTTGTTTTTACATCAGGGAAAGGGAAACAATTCCTAATCTGTATAATAATGTAAAATTGTGGTTTGGTGATACCACGCGATGAACCGTTCTTTATTGAGGATTTTTATTTTTTTCTATCTGAATTGTTTTTTTAACATATTAAAGGGGCATATACCTGTTCCAGTGGGCCAGATTATGAGTGGAGCACAAACTTTTGCGCACAAGCAAGAAGGGGTTTATCGCAGGTGTTTGCGTGCGTCGGGTTTATTGTTCGTATTACAAGTTGAAAGTTAACACGCACACTTGAGCACAATTCATCTTAACGCTCGTCGGGTTAGTGCGTCCTCAGATCTCTTGTGACACTTTTTTTTTTTATTTTGCAAAACAGATAACCAAACACATCGAAAATGCAATACAAATGACTTACAATCATAATAACACCATCTAATAGAAATGATTAAAAAAATATTGCACAAAAAAGTTATAAGGGATATGAGATCTCAGGTGTTAGGAAAAAAAAGATATGCAAAGGTCTTTAACATTGACATACAAACATATACATCTCTAAAGAAGTGTGTGTGCATTGGAGCCCTTTTCAGTCAAGTAGAAGAACCTGTAGAAACATATGTATTCAATTTTCATTTGTTAAAAGGTTTTAACTATGTATTTACTGTAAATATTTCACATTCCAATGTTCTGCATATAGCAAAATATGTTCTATGTTTTTATAAAGATATATTCCTATATCTAGATAGATAATTATAGATACATACATATATATTGTTCCATAATACCATCAGATATATGTAGAAATATGTATTTATAAATACATAGCATATATTCTGGAATGTGATATATTTATATTTTCATGTCGGGTTAGCGCACATGAGAATATGCGATCGGGTTTGCGCGCAAGTAGGGTGTTAGGTTTTTATTCACGCTTTTAGGAGCTTGTTGATACATCCCTACCAAGTATTCAGAAATGTGTTCCTGATAAAGTGTATGTATGAATATTTTATTTATTTCAAACTAGACTTATAATATTCAATTTTATATAGAGCTGCTTATGCTAATTTTACCTGATTATTTATTTTATACAGGAAAAGCGATTAAGGGACCGAAAGACTGAGTCGGAAGAAAGTTTACAGAAAAGGTTAAAAGCAGCAATTGAAGATATTGAAATCAGTAGGTATTTATAGTACCCCAAATATCCGTGACCGATCCCTCAATTTTAATATATTACTTTCCTGCAGATGAGTTAAAGTGATGGTAAATCCTAGCGTTTATGAAATGCTAGGATTTACCAGAGCAACAAATAAAGGGGACTTTCAGTTATGAGGTATAAAATACTAAGTTTATTTTTTTGTCTGTAGCATTCGCCGCGCTGAGTGCCTTAGGCAGCCCACGGCAGAGCAATATTTTATCACTGAGATGATCTTAGCCAATAGTGGGCTAGCTATGCTGCATAATGCAAGCTTGCCCGCACGGCTATTGGCTAAGAGGTGGAAACGTCACCTCATTGAAAAAATAGCATGCTGCTGTGGGCGGCCTGAAGACAAATAAAGGAACTTTCAGCATGAAGTATTTTATACTTTATGACTGAAAGTCCCCTTTATTTGTTGCACTGGTAAATCCTAGGGTTTCATAAACTTACATCACTTTAATCTCATACTTAGTCATTAGGTTTATAAAATGTTTAAAAAGGATATTCTTGGAACCCTTTCAGTTAGTGAGCACTGAGGAATAACAATGATGAAGAAATGTTACATTTATTGCGCTTCTGGGATTTATAATAGAGAAGCCAATTCCTTTTTTCTTTCATGTAATTAGCAAGAGTCCATGAGCTAGTGACGTATGGGATATACATTCCTACCAGAAGGGGCAAAGTTTCCCAAACCTCAAATGCCTATAAATACACCCCTCACCACACCCACAATTCAGTTTTACAAACTTTGCCTCCTATAGAGGTGGTGAAGTAAGTTTGTGCTTGATTTCTTCTATAAGCGCTTCTAAGCATTCTGAAGCCCAATTCCTCTCAGAGTACAGTGTTTGTCAGAGGGATGTGAAGAGAGTATCGCCTATTGATTTTATGGTTTTCCTCGCAGGAAATCTTTTCAAGGGTTCTCTGTTAACGGTCGTAGGGATCTCCTACCTCCCTTTTCAGATCGACGATAAACTCCTATATACCATTACCTCTGCTGATTAGTTTTCAGTACTTGTTTGGCTATCTGCTATATGTGGATGGGTGTCTTTCGGTAAGAATGTATCTTTATTTAAGACGCTCTCGGCTATGGTTTGGCGCTTTATGTATTAATATCAAGTTTTAAATATATGTATTTTACTTATATTTGCCATGAGTCAGGTCTATGTGTATTTCCCTTTTGCAGTCTAAACCGTTTCAGTATAGGAATCCTGTTGGGAAGTTTATTTAAACTTTTTTTTCTTACCTGGGGTTCTAATTTGACTTTCATTATTTTGCGGGCAAATCTAGGCTCGCGAGGGCGCATAATGCTGTTTTTTATTGCGTCATTCTTGGTGCAATTGTTTTTTGGCTCAAAGGTGCGCCTTTAATGGCGCAAATTTAGTCATTTCCTGCGCCTTTGTTGTCGCTAGTTGGCGCCAAATTTTAGTTATTTTACCCCTCTCCTTCTATTGCTCACTGTTTTCATGATCTTTGAAAGCTTTTATGCCTGCTTTTGTTTTTCTCTACTGAAACTGTTACATTGTGGAATTTGAATATTTTGCCTAATGTTATTTTTCTTTTTCTGTCATAATTTGCGAGATGTCTCATTCTGATCCTGACTCTGATGTTGCTGTAGAAACTATGATGCCCTGGAACACAATTCTACAAAGCTTAGTGTGTTCTTTTCATTTTTTAAGCTGTTGTTATTTCTTCAGCTCAATTATGTGGCATTTATTTATCATGTTTTATGCTGGCAATGTTTCTACATGTACAATGACATTTACTGTTTTTTACATATTCAGTTCATGTACTTGATTTCATCTGCAAACATCACATGTTGTTGCTTATATCATAAAAGGTTATGACTGCTATTATGCCTTTAAGTAAACTTACCGGGTCTTTTCAAAATTGTTAAGTTCTAATTAATTTTCTTCTGACCGACAGCATACTTAAGTTTATTCTACTGATGAAGGTTTCTTTGGCTCAAAAGATCCTGTATCAGACGGTTTGTTAAAAATTCTCCTTATTTTTCATTTGAACCTTTTTTTGTTCTTTGTTAAGGAAATTTTTCTGTTTATAGCTTTTAGGAGTCAAGTCCTCCTATTAACTATCAGCTAGATTACGAGTTTTGCGTTATGAGTGAAAAAGCATCGTTATGCTTCATAACGCTGCTTTTTCCCTAACGCCGCTATTACAAGTCTTATCAGAATAGGTGTACTGCACACCTTTTTGGCCGTCACGCAGCGTCAGTACCGCACTTTTAAAAAAGTCCTTTTTCAATCTGACTTCCATAGCGCCGGCATTATGAGTTTTGCGGTGAGGCCAAAAAGTGAGGTGTACACTCTATAACCACAAGATCTGTACCGCCATCTAAAGTCAGTAGTTATGAGTTTTATGCTACAAAGCTGTAGCATAAAACTCATAACTAAACTGTCACAAAGTACACTAACATCCATACACTACCTATTGACCCCTAAACCACCGCCCTCCCGCATCGCAAACACTATTTAAATATTAACCCCTAATCTGCCGCCCGCCCTCACCACCGCTATAATAAACCTATTAACCACTAAACCGCAAGCCCCCACAACGAAATATACTAAATTAAACTATTAACCCCTAAACCTCTGGCCTCCTACATCACTTCATCACTACATAAATAAATTAACCCCTAAGCCTAACGTAAGCCTAAGTCTAAACCTAACACCCCCTAACTTAAATATAATTGAAATAAACCAAAATAAAACTTACAATTATTACCTAAATAATTCCTATTTAAAACTAAATAATACTTACCTATAAAATAAAACCTAAGCTAGCTATAACAGGGGTGTATTATGGCCTAGGCCAACAAGGCCAGTGCCTATTGCGGCAGATTTAGGGGTGCTGCACTTTTAACACCAACTGTAGAGAACAGCAGCTGAATAAAAAAACCAGTTATGGGCCAGCCCTGAACCCTACATATCCCTCCGTAAGCAGTGATTACTTTTACTGCTTCCGCTTCTTTTTACTGGAGCAGGATGCAAGCGTGGGTGGATAGGTTAGTTAGTAGCTTTATAGGAGCAGCTCAGCACGTTGGAACTAAAGGTAAGACTCTGTCTCCATAAAATGAGGGCGCTTGCAGTGTGCAGTGCTCCCCATGACTGCCTCTTGTGGACTCCAATAACAACAGATTGGGGGTACCCAGAAACAGAGCCTCAGCCAGCTAAGGAGAGCCGCAGGGGTAGCACATAGAGCCTCCTGTCACATCACCGCCACAGAGCTTATCCTGAGCGGTCTGAGCCACGCTAGACAGACCGATGCCTCAGGTAAGGCTAACTGTTTTCAGCAAGCTCTTTCTTGCCACCCCAAAACAGCTGTTAGTACAGCAAAAAGGAAACCATACCACTAACCTGCTCCATTCACTTATTATTGTATTGTATTGCTCTCCATGTTGTTGGTAATGGTCAGCTCCCTTGTGCTCAATAGACATCGTAGCTTTGTCTCATGTGAGCGCTGAGCTCTGTTCTGCATCTAATCTCACATTATTCTGTTGTTTGTTGCCTGTTATTGCTGCGGTTTCAGTGGAGCAGCTTTTTATTTTTTTATCAGTGTGCCGCGTAACTGACTGAGGCTGAGCCGAAGTAAAGCTGTGGGTTTTTTTCCGTGCAAGCTCTGTGCTAGTTCACATTTTATTTAGTACTGCCTGATAGCAAACACATAAATCTGTCCCTTTAAAGGATATATTATTTGTTACGATCAGTAGGTACATTTTACAACTGGCAAATATCCCCATCACAGGTGGATCTCCTTTTTAACCTTTTCACTGTGTGCCCTATTCCCATTTTTGTCAGCAGTACCTTGTATGTACCTGTATGTATCTGTCTATGTTTGTGTGTTTGTATGTGTGTGTGTACCTGTGTGTGTTTATATGTATGTGTGTGTACCTGTGTGTGTGTACCTGTGTGTGTTTGTGTGTGTGTGTGTGTGTGTGTTTGTATGTGTGTGTGTGTGTACCTGTGTTTGTATGTATGTGTGTGTGTACCTGTGTGTGTTTGCATGTACCTGTCTGTGTGTGTGTACCTGACTACCTGTGTATGTATGTATCTGTGTGTTTATGCATCTGTGTATGGATGTGTGTGTATATCTGATTGTTTGTCTGGCTTAGTGCATCATACCTTTTTTTTATTTTTTTTATTTATTTATATTTTTATTTCTACGTAGGGGCCCCACGCTGTGATTTCGCCTAGAGCCATGCAATTGCTAGGGATTTTGTATTTTAATTTCACATGGTTACTTAGTACTGACTGTCTCCTATCTATTTATTTATTTATATATATATATATATATGTGTGTGTGTGTGTGGGTGTCCCTACATATGCATTAGTTATTTTCTCACCCGTGTATATGCATTTCGGTTTAAATCAACCCACCTGAGTGAATACAAGCCCTGGTGAACATCTACTTAAAAAGATTTTTTATTTATTTTTTACACCCTGACCAAAAAATATTTTGGCTACAAAAGGTCTAAAACCTGTGGCGTGGGGGGAGGGCAGCAGAATTTTGAATGCCTAGGGCAGCACAAAACCTAAATACGCCACTGAGCTACAATATAACTAATAGTTATATTGTAGCTATATTGGGTTTTATTTTTATTTCACAGGTAAGTTTTGTATTTATTTTAACTAGGTAGACTAGTTAGAAAATAGTTAACTATTTACTAACTACCTAGTTAAAATAAAACCTAACCTGCCTTACACTACAACCTAACATTACAATAAAATAAATTAAATTAATAAAATACAATTATCTAAATTACAAAAAAAAAAATAAACATTAAATTACACAAAATAAAAAATAATTACTCCTAATCTAATAGCCCTATCAAAATAAAAAAGCCCCCCCAAAATAAAAAAAACCCTAGCCTACACTAAACTGCCAATGGCCCTTAAAAGGGCCTTTTGCGGGACATTGCCCCAAATAAATCGGCTCTTTTACCTGTAAAAAAAAAATATACAAACAACCCCCCAACAGTAAAACCCACCACCCACACAACCAAACCCCCCAAATAAAAACCTATCTAAATAAACCTAAGTTAACCATTGCCCTTAAAAGGGCATGTGGATGGGCATTGCCCTTAAAAGGGCATTTAGCTCTTTTACGGTGCCCAAACCCTAAGCTAAAAATAAAACCCACCCAATAAACCCTTAAAAAAAAAAAACTAACACTAACCCCCAACGATCCACTTACAGTTTTCGAAGACCGGACATCCATCCTCATCCAGGCGGCAGAAGTCTTCATCCAGACGACATCTTCTATCTTCATCCAGATGGCACGGAGCGGGTCCATCTTCAAGACATCCAGCGCGGAGCATCCTCTTCTTCCGAACGTCGCTGGAAAATGAAGTTCACTTTAAGTGACGTCATCCAAGATGGCGTCTCTTACATTCCGATTGGCTGATAGCATTCTATCAGCCAATAGGAATTAAAGTGGAAAAAGTCCTATTGGCTGTTGCAATCAGCCAATAGAATTGAGCTTTCATCCTATTGGCTGATCCAATCAACCAATAGGATTGAGCTTGCATTTACAGGTAAAGCAGCTGATTTCTTTGGGGCAATGCCCCACAAAAGACCCTTTTAAGGGCCATTGGCAGTTTAGTGTAGGCTAGGTTTTTTTTTATTTTGTGTAATTTAGTGTTTAATTTTTTTGTAATTTAGATAATTGTATTTTATTTTTTATTTATTTTATTTTATTGTAATGTTAGGTTTTATTGTAAGGCAGGTTAGGTTTTATTTTACAGGTTACTTTGTATTTATCTTAAATAGGTAAATACAAACTTACCTGTGAAATAAAAATAAACCTAAGCTAGCTACAATGCAACTATTAGTTATATTGTAGCTATCTATGGCCTAGATTTAGAGTTCGGCGGTAGCCGTGAAAACCAGCGTTAGAGGCTCCTAACGCTGGTTTTAGGCTACCGCCGGTATTTGGAGTCAGTGATTAAAGGGTCTAACGCTCACTTTTCAGCCGCGACTTTTCCATACCGCAGATCCCCTTACGTCAATTGCGTATCCTATCTTTTCAATGGGATCTTTCTAACGCCGGTATTTAGAGTCGTTTCTGAAGTGAGCGTTAGAGCTCTAACGACAAAACTCCAGCCGCAGGAAAATAGCAGGAGTTAAGAGCTTTCTGGGCTAACGCCGGTTCATAAAGCTCTTAACTACTGTACCCTAAAGTACACTAACACCCATAAACTACCTATGTACCCCTAAACCGAGGTCCCCCCACATCGCCGCCACTCGATTTAAATTTTTTAACCCCTAATCTGCCGACCGCCACCTACGTTATACTTATGTACCCCTAATCTGCTGCCCCTAACCCCGCCGACCCCTGTATTACATTTATTAACCCCTAACCTGCCCCCCACAACGTCGCCGCCAGCTACTTACAATAATTAACCCCTAATCTTCCGACCGCAAAGCGCCGCCACCTACGTTATCCTTATGTACCCCTAATCTGCTGCCCCTAACACCGCCGACCCCTATATTATATTTATTAACCCCTAATCTGCCCCCCTCAACGTCGCCGACACCTACCTACACTTATTAACCCCTAATCTGCCGAGCGGACCTGAGCGCTACTATAATAAAGTTATTAACCCCTAATCCGCCTCACTAACCCTATCATAAATAGTATTAACCCCTAATCTGCCCTCCCTAACATCGCCGACACCTACCTTCAATTATTAACCCCTAATCTGACGACCGGAGCTCATCGCTACTATAATAAATGGATTAACCCCTAAAGCTAAGTCTAACCCTAACACTAACACCCCCCAAACTTAAATATAATTTACATCTAACGAAATTAATTAACTCTTATTAAATAACTTATTCCTATTTAAAGCTAAATACTTACCTGTAAAATAAACCCTAATATAGCTACAATATAAATTATAATTATATTATAGCTATTTTAGGATTAATATTTATTTTACAGGCAACTTTGTAATTATTTTAACCAGGTACAATAGCTATTAAATAGTTAAGAACTATTTAATAGTTACCTAGTTAAAATAATAACAAATTTACCTGTAAAATAAATCCTAACCTAAAATATAATTAAACCTAACACTACCCTATCAATAAATTAATTAAATAAACTACCTACAATTACCTACAATTAACCTAACACTACACTATCAATAAATTAATTAAACACAATTCCTACAAATAAATACAATTAAATAAACTAGCTAAAGTACAAAAAATAAAAAAGAACTAAGTTACAAAAAATAAAAAAATATTTACAAACATCAGAAAATTATTACAACAATTTTAAACTAATTACACCTACTCTAAGCCCCCTAATAAAATAACAAAGACCCCCAAAATAAAAAATTCCCTACCCTATTCTAAATTAAAAAAGTTAAAAGCTCTTTTACCTTACCAGCCCTGAACAGGGCCCTTTGCGGGGCATGCCCCAAGAATTTCAGCTCTTTTGCCTGTAAAGAAAACACATACAATACCCCCCCCCAACATTACAACCCACCACCCACATACCCCTAATCTAACCCAAACCCCCCTTAAATAAACCTAACACTAAGCCCCTGAAGATCTTCCTACCTTGTCTTCACCATCCAGGTATCACCGATCCGTCCTGGCTCCAACATCTTCATCCAACCCAAGCGGGGGTTGGCGATCCATCATCCGGTGGCTGAAGAGGTCCAGAAGAGGCTCCAAAGTCTTCCTCCTATCCGGCAAGAAGAGGACATCCGGACCGGCAAACATCTTCTCCAAGCGGCATCTTCGATCTTCTTGCATCCGGTGCGGAGCGGGTCCATCTTGAAGCAGGCGACGCGGATCCATCCTCTTCTTCCGTTGTCTCCCGACGAATGACGGTTCCTTTAAGGGACGTCATCCAAGATGGCGTCCCTTGAATTCCGATTGGCTGATAGGATTCTATCAGCCAATCGGAATTAAGGTAGGAATATTCTGATTGGCTGATGGAATCAGCCAATCAGAATCAAGTTCAATCCTATTGGCTGATCCAATCAGCCAATCAGATTGAGCTCGCATTCTATTGGCTGATCGGAACAGCCAATAGAATGCGAGCTCAATCTGATTGGTTAATAATTGAAGTTAGGTGTCGGCGATGTTAGGGAGGGCAGATTAGGGGTTAATACTATTTATGATAGGGTTAGTGAGGCGGATTAGGGGTTAATAACTTTATTATAGTAGCGGTGCGGTCCGCTCGGCAGATTAGGGGTTAATAAGTGTAAGGTTAGGGGTGTTTAGACTCGGGGTACATGTTAGAGTGTTAGGTGCAGACGTAGGAAGTGTTTCCCCATAAGAAACAATGGGGCTGCGTTAGGAGCTGAACGCTGCTTTTTTGCAGGTGTTAGGTTTTTTTTCAGCTCAAACAGCCCCATTGTTTCCTATGGGAGAATCGTGCACGAGCACGTTTTTGAGGCTGGCCGCGTCCGTAAGCAACTCTGGTATCGAGAGTTGCATTTGCGGTAAAAATGCTCTACGCTCCTTTTTTGGAGCCTAACGCAGAGTTAAATTTATGGTGCGGCCAGAAAAAAGCCTGCGGAGCGTTAACAGCCCTTCTACCGCCAAACTCCAAATCTAGGCCTTAGGTTTGATTTTATAGGTAAGTAAGTATTTAGTTTTAAATAGGAATTATTTAGGTAAAAATTGTAAGGTTTATTTAGATTTATTTTAATTATATTTGTTAGGGGGTGTTATGCCTAGGGTTAGGTTTAGGGGTTAATATATTTATGTAGTGTTAGTGATGTGGGAGGCCAGAGGGTTTAGGGGTTAATAACTTTAGTATAGTGGCGGCAGATTAGGGGCTAATAAGTGTAGGTAGGTGGCGGCGATGTCAGGGCCAGCAGATTATGGGTTAATAAATTTATGTAGTTGGCGGCGATGTTGGGGGAGGCAAGATTAGGGGTTAATAAGATTATGTAGGTGACGGCGATGTTGGGGGCGGCAGATTAGGGGTTAATAACATTATGTAGGTGGCTGCGATGTTGGGGGCGGCAGATTAGGGGTGTTTAGACGTGGTTTTTATGTTAGGGTGTTAGGTTTAAACATAACTTTTTCTTTCCCCATAGACATCAATGGGGCTGCGTTACGGAGCTTTTGTTTCTGCGATCGCAGATGTTAGGCATTTTTTTTTTGCCGGCTCTCCCCATTGATGTCTATGGGAAAATCGTGCATGAGCACATCAAAACACCACATGTATTTGGGTGAGGTATGAAGCTCAACGCCACATATCGCCCGCGCAAGCCAGGTTTTTCAAAACCTGTAATAGCAGCGCTATAGGGCGGTGAAATACCGCCGCTTTTGTGGCGTCGTTAATTTCCCTATAGCGCTCAAAACACGTAATCTATCTGAATGTTAATAATCCTTTTCAAATCTGGATTTTAACATTTTTTAGTTTTGACGTTTTTTCCTATTCAATATACTATCTGTATTATATTCTAGAGAATGGTTATTCTGATTCCCTCTTGGGACTGTACTACTATTTCTATGGAAATTGGTACTTGTTTTCAGGATTCTTTAGAATTTGAATATAACCTTAGTAGAGCATATTCATGTACTGTTTATATTTTTAGCTCAGCTTTATCTGTGGCTGACATTACTGTTCTCTCAGCCTTTGTTGAACAGTTAGCATAAGCAGTTTTAGATTCTCAAGTATATAACTCTGTTTATTTACTTTAGATGTATTCATTTAATTATGTTTACTATATCTATTATTATGATTTCAAATATTTTATTATCTCTCTCTTGTTAGGATAATAATTTATTTGATTTCTATTATCTCCACTATTTCTGGAGGTTTAGAGTTTTTTTCTGCCCCACTTTAAGCCGGTGATGTAGATCAGTTGGTGAATATCCTGACTACAAACGCTTGTTCTAGATCCAAGGGTCATAGATAAATTTCCCGGCAGGGCTAATACAGCCCTTTGGCCGTTGAAAGAGCAGTATTCAAATATATGGACTTTTCTTTTTGTGGAATCCTTCATGAATTAAATAAGTTTTGTTTCTTCAAGACATGGTTAGAGGATTTAATTTACCTAAGAGTTTCGTGATTCCTCAGACAAGGGTCACTTCTTTTTGGGTTTCTAGATAGATTGTGTGTTCATGTCTTTGTCTTTATCGGACATAGGTCAATTGTAAGTGGCGTTAGCCTGTCTAACTTACAGTCTAGAACATTTCTTTTAGTGGCTATGTGCATGAAAGTTTTAGGTCTCATAACTGCATCTCTTTTTTGCTCTGCATATTGAATAATAAACGTTTTGTTTTTAGATATCACAGTTGATATTTTTAAATCCTAGTGTGTAAGTGGTATATAGTTTCTGCGCTAACGGTATAGGCTCTTTTCACTAACAAAAGCTACCTCGGGGAGTATTTTAGGGAAAAAAGATTTAAAGGAAAAGAGCGCTCACTGAGCTAATACCTCTTGGAGATCGAGAAAAAATATTTGTGACACTATGTATTTATAAAAGGAGATAAATGTATTAATAATATTAACTGGTTTATGCATTCTAATGTATATACTAATAGTGTATAAAGATGATCAGTGTTACACAGATATACTGAATTCTAACAATATACAAAAATGTTGCTAACAAATACACTAATTGTTAATAAGTACAATGATTGTGATAGGTTAGCCAACCTTTTATATTCTTTAAGTAGTTATACAGACTTCTTAAGCAACACTACTTTCAAATTTGTGATTTAAAACTTGAAACTTCCATATATTTCAAGCATCGACTTCAAGCTAAAACACGAAACAGGTCTAAAACAGTGATAGAATGCGATTTTTGGCTTATCCTAAGTTAAACATTCATAAAAAATGTCATATTAAAGATAATTGGTAAAAGTTATTTCTTTCATGTACTTAGCAAGAGTCCATGAGCTAGTGACGTATGGGATATACATTCCTACCAGGAGGGGCAAAGTTTCCCAAACCTTAAAATGCCTATAAATACACCCCTCACCACAGCCACAATTCAGTTTTACAAACTTTGCCTCCCATGGAGGTGGTGAAGTAAGTTTGTGCTTAAGATTCTTCGTTGAGATGCGCTTCGCAACAGGTTGAAGCCCGGTTTTCCTCTCAGAGTGCAGTGAATGTCAGAGGGATGTGAAGAGAGTATTGCCTATTTGAATACAATGGTCTACCTCTAGGGGATCTATTTCATAGGTTCTCTGTTATCGGTCGTAGAGATTTCTTCTCCTACCTCCCTTTTCAGATCGACGATATACTCTTATATACCATTACCTCTACTGATTCTCGTTTCAGTACTGGTTTGGCTATCTACTACATGTAGAGGAGTGTCCTGGGGTAAGTAAGTCTTATTTTTTGTGACACTCTGCGCTATGGTTGGGCACTTTATATGTAAAGTTCTAAATATATGTCTATAAACTTATATTTGCCTTGATTCAGGATAATCAGTATTCCTTTTCAATACAGACTGTCAGTTTCATTATTGGGATAATGCATTTAATTATTTTTTCTTACCTTGAAAAATTTAATTTGGCCATTTTTTTCCTGCATGCTGTTAGGCTCGCAGGGGCAGAAAATGTTTCTTTTTATTACGTCATTTTTGGCGCAAACTTTTTTTGGCGCTAAAAATTTTGTCATTTCCGGCGACGTAATATACGCCAGAAGTTGTATTCTGTTACGCATGCGTATTCAGACATTTTTTTGTGCCAAAAAATGTGGGCGTCTTTTTTTTATTTAAACATTTTCTTTTCATTGCTTCTGGTTTCTTGAAGCTTATTATTTTGCATTCTTTCCCATTCCTGAAACTGTCATTTAAGGAATTTGATAATTTTGCTTTATATGTTGTTTTTTCTATTACATATTGCAAGATGTCTCATCCTGACCCTGGATCAAAATCCACTAATGGACAGACGCTGCCTGATGCTGGTTCTACCAAAGTTAAGTGCATATGTTGTAAACTTGTAGTAACTGTTCCTCCAGCTGTAGTTTGTGAAAGCTGTCATGATAAACTTTCCAATGCAGATTGTGTTTCCATTAGTAATAATCCTTTACCTGTTGTTGTTCCTTCAACATCTATTGTTCAGGATGTTCCTGTTAATGTAAAAGAATTTTTTTCTAATTCTATTAGGAAGGCTCTGTCTGTTATTCCTCCTTCCAGTAAACGTAAAAGGTCTTTCAAAACTTCTCACATTTCAGATTAATTTTTAGGTGACCGCCATCATTCTGACTTATCTGTTTCTGATGAGGTTTTTTCCGGTTCAGAAGATTCTACCACAGATATTGATACTGATAAATCTTCATATTTATTTAAGATGGAGTTTATTCGTTGATTACTTAAAGAAGTTTTGATTGCTTTAGATATGGAGGAGTCCAGTCCTCTTGATACTAAAACTGCTAAACGTTTAAATTCGGTTTATAAACCTCATGTGTTAATTCCGGAAGTTTTTCCAGTTCCTGATGCTATCTCAGATGTGATTGCTAGGGAATGGGATAGTCTGGGTACTTCATTTACTCCTTCTCCAAGGTTTAAGAAATTGTACCCTGTGCCATCTGATAGATTGGAATTTTTGGATAAAATCCCTAAAGTCGATGGGGCTATCTCTACTCTAGCCAAACGTACTGCTATTCCTACGGCAGATAGCACTTCGTTTAAAGATCCTTTAGATAGGAAAATTGAATCTTTTTTAAGAAAAGCTTATTTATGTTCAGGTAATCTACTTAGACCTGCTATCTCTTTGGCTGATGTTGCTGCAGCTTCAACTTTCTGGTTGGAGGCTTTAGCGCAACAAGTGACAGATCATAATACATATAGCATTGTTAAACTTCTTCAACACGCTAATAACTTTGTCTGTGATGCCATTTTTGATATCATTAGAGTTGATGTCCGGTATATGTCTTTAGCTATTTTAGCTAGACGAGCTTTATGGCTTAAATCCTGGAATGCAGATATGACTTCTAAGTCAACTTTGCTTTCTCTCTCTTTCCAAGGTAATAAGTTGTTTGGTTCTCAGTTGGATTCTATAATTTCAACTGTTACTGGAGGGAAGGGTGCCTTTTTGCCTCAGGGAAAAAAATCTAAAGGTAATTACAGGGCTGCTAATCGTTTTCGTTCCTTTCGTCAGAAGGAGCAGAAGCCCGATCCTTCCCCTAAAGGAACAGTTTCCGGTTGGAAACCTAATCCAGTCTGGAATAAATCCAAGCCTTCCAGAACGTCAAAACCAGCCCCTAAATCCGCATGAAGGTGCGGCCCTCATTCCAGCGCAGCTGGTAGGGGGCAGGTTACGATTTTTCAAAGATGTTTGGATCAATTCGGTTCACAATCTTTGGATTCAGAACATTGTTTCGCAAGGGTACAGAATAGGTTTCAAAGTAAGATCGCCTGTGAGAAGATTTTTTTCTCTCACGCATTCCAGTCAATCCAGTGAAGGCTCAGGCGTTTCTGAAATGTGTTTTAGACCTAGAGTTAACTGGGGTAATTATTCCAGTTCCAGCTCTGGAACAGGGTCTGGGGTTTTATTCAAATCTATTCATCGTACCAAAGAAAGAGAATTCTTTCAGACCGGTTCTGGATCTAAAAATATTGAATCGTTATGTAAGGATACCAACATTCAAAATGGTGACTATAAGAACTATTCTGCCTTTTGTTCAGCAAGGGAATTATATGTCTACAATAGATTTACAGGATGCATACCTGCATATTCCAATTCATCCAGATCACTTTCAGTTTCTGAGATTCTCTTTTCTAGACAAGCATTACCAGTTTATTGCTCTTCCATTTGGTCTAGCAACAGCGCCAAGGATCTTTTTGAAGGTTCTCGGTGCCCTTCTCTCTGTAATCAGAGAACAGGGTATTGCGGTATTTCCTTATTTGGACGATATCTTGGTACTTGCTCAGTCTTCACATTCTGCAGAATCTCATACGAATCAAATTGTGTTGTTTCTTCAAAGACATGGTTGGAGGATCAATTTGCCAAAGAGTTCCTTGATTCCTCAGACAAGGGTAACCTTTTTAGGTTTCCAAATAGATTTAGTGTCCATGACTTTGTCTCTGACAGAAAAGAGACGTCTGAAATTGGTTTCAGCCTGTCGAAACCTTCAGTCTCAATTGTTCCCTTCGGTAGCATTATGCATGGAGATTTTAGGTCTCATGACTGCTGCATCGAACGCGATCCCTTTTGCTCATTTTCACACGAGACCACTTCAGCTTTCTATGCTGAACCAGTGGTGCAGGGATTATACAAGGATATCACAAATAATATCCTTAAATCCCAATGTTCGATTTTCAGAGCTCTTCAGTTCTGGCCTCTTCTGAAGAGAGAATCGTTTATTTGTTTTCAAACAGACAATGTCACGACCGTGGCATATGTCAATCATCAAGGGGGGACTCACAGTCCTCAAGCTATGAAAGAAGTATCTCGGATACTTGTATGGGCGGAATATAGCTCCTGTCTAATTTCTGCGGTTCACATCCCAGGTATAGACAATTGGGAAGCGGATTATCTCAGTCGCCAGACGTTACATTCGGGCGAATGGTCTCTTCATCCAGAGGTTTTTCTTCAGATTGTTCAAATCTGGGGACTTCCAGAAATAGATCTGATGGCCTCTCATCTGAACAAGAAACTTCCCAGGTATCTGTCCAGATCCCGGGATCCTCAGGCGGAAGCAGTGGATGCGTTGTCAATTCCTTGGAATTATTATCCTGCTTATATCTTTCCGCCTCTAGTTCTTCTTCCGAAAGTAATCTCCAAATTTCTAATGGAGCGCTCATTTGTACTGCTGGTGGCTCCAGCATGGCCTCACAGGTTTTGGTTTGCGGATTTCGTTCGGATGGCCAGTTGCCAACCTTGGACACTTCCGTTAAGGCCAGACCTTCTATCTCAAGGCCCTTTTTTTCCATCAGGATCTCAAATCATTAAATTTGAAGGTATGGAGATTGAACGCTTAATTCTTAGTCATAGAGGTTTCTCTGACTCAATGATTAATACTATGTTACAGGCTCGAAAATCTGTCTCTAGAAGGATTTATTATCGAGTTTGGAAGACTTACATCTCTTGGTGTTCTTCTCATAAATTCTCCTGGCATTCTTTCAGAATTCCTAGAATTTTACAATTTCTTCAAGATGGTTTGGATAAAGGTTTGTCTGCAAGTTCTTTGAAAGGACAAATATCTGCTCTTTCTGTTCTTTTTCACAGAAAGATTGCTAATCTTCCTGATATTCATTGTTTTGTACAGGCTTTGGTCCGTATCAAACCTGTTATTAAGCCAATCTCTCCTCCTTGGAGTCTTAATTTGGTTTTGACAGCTTTACAGGCTCCTCCGTTTGAGCCTATGCATTCTCTGGACATTAAATTACTTTCTTGGAAAGTACTGTTCCTTTTGGCTATCTCTTCTGCTAGAAGAGTTTCTGAGTTATCTGCTCTTTCTTGTGAATCTCCTTTTCTGATTTTTCATCAGGATAAGGCGGTGTTGCGGACTTCATTTAAATTTTTACTTAAGGTTGTGAATTCTAACATTAGTAGAGAAATTGTTGTCCCTTCATTATGTCCTAATCCTAAGAATTCTAAGGAAAGATCGTTACATTCTTTGGATGTAGTTAGAGCTTTGAAATATTATGTTGAAGCTACTAAAGATTTTAGAAAGACTTCTAGTCTATTTGTTGTTTTTTCTGGTCCCAGGAAAGGTCAGAAGGCTTCTGCCATTTCTTTAGCGTCTTGGTTAAAGTCTTTGATTCATCATGCTTATGTGGAGTCGGGTAAGTCCCCGCCTCAAAGAATTACGGCTCATTCTACTAGGTCAGTTTCTACTTCCTGGGCTTTTAGGAATGAAGCTTCTGTTGATCAGATTTGCAAAGCAGCGACTTGGTCTTCTTTGCATACTTTTACTAAATTCTACCATTTTGATGTGTTTTCTTCTTCTGAAGCAGTTTTTGGTAGAAAAGTACTTCAGGCAGCTGTTTCTGTTTGATTCGTCTGCTTATAATTTCAGTTTTTTTCATTATAAAGATTAAAACTTTTGATTTGGGTTGTGGATTATTTTTTTCAGCGGAATTGGCTGTCTTTATTTTATCCCTCCCTCTCTAGTGACTCTTGCGTGGAAGTTCCAAGTCTTGGGTATCTGCTATCCCATACGTCACTAGCTCATGGACTCTTGCTAATTACATGAAAGAAAACATAATTTATGTCAGAACTTACCTGATAAATTCATTTCTTTCATATTAGCAAGGGTCCATGAGACCCACTCTTTTTTGTGGTGGTTATGATTTTTTTGTATAAAGCACAATTATTCCAATTCCTTATTTTTTGATGCTTTCGCTCCTTTTTTATCACCCCACTTCTTGGCTATTCGTTAAACTGAATTGTGGGTGTGGTGAGGGGTGTATTTATAGGCATTTTAAGGTTTGGGAAACTTTGCCCCTCCTGGTAGGAATGTATATCCCATACGTCACTAGCTCATGGACTCTTGCTAATATGAAAGAAATTAATTTATCAGGTAAGTTCTTACATAAATTATGTTGTTTTTTTTTAAAAGTCCATCTTAAGAGTTCATAGAAGTAAGGACATATATATGTGTATATTATGTATGCGATGATGTGGCTACAGCCTTTGGTATAGAGAGAGCCGTTTGGCTAATGAAAGCTTGTTTTAAACTGCAGTTAAATAAGCAAGTATAGCAATCTGACCGTATTTTCACTTGGTCCTTACAGCAGGAGCGTTCAAAACTCCTAGAAGTGATGTTGAGGATTATTGTGGATTTTATCGAAACACACTCAACTTCTGACTCTGTCAGTTTTAGCGACTTCTGCTGGCTTCAACTCCACCCTAAGTCTTGGTTCTTTTTGATCCTCGTATACGTTTCAGAGGGTCCGTAGAGATACTAATAAATTCTTCAGGAAAAGTGCACCTTTAGACCTCACTTTAAAATGGAGAGAAATAACGACAGGAGGATTGCTATTGCCACTTTCGGATCCAACCTTCTCCTCCTAAAGATTTGGCCAAAAAGTGAGGTCTAAAGGTGCACTTTTTCTGAAGAATTTATTAGGATCTCTACGGACCCTCTGAAACGGATACGAGGATCAAAAAGCATTCAGTATATCTGTGTAACACTGATCGTCTTTATACACTTTTAGTATATACATTAGAATGCATAAACCAGTTAATATTATTAATACATTTATCTTATCTCCTTTTTTTTTATAAATACATATTGTGTCACAAATAATTTTTCTCGATCTCCAAGAGGTATTAGCTCAGTGAGCTCTCTTTTCCTTTAAATCTTGTTTCCCTATTTTTAAATCCTAACACTCTACTCTCTCTGTTTTGGTGATTAGTCTATCATCATTTTATTCAGGGGGCCTCCTTTTGTTCATCCTTCCTGGACTGTATTCTTAATGGATGCAAGTCTTGCAGGTTGAGGAGCTGTCTGAGGGTCTTTTGACAGCACAAGGGGTTTGGAAACTTCAAGAGGCGAGGTTTCCAATCGATATTTTAGAACTCTGTGCTATTTTTCAGAGCTCTTTCAGGCTTGGCCTCTTTTTAGGACAGAACTTTTTCGTTTTCTGCTTTCAGACAGACATTATCACAACTGTGGCATTTGTCAATCAACAATAGGGACTCGTAGTTCCTTAGCAATTAAGAAGTATCTTGAATACGTTCTTAGATGGAATTAGTCTCCTGTCTATTTTTTAAGATTTTAGACATTTGGAAGGTGGATTATCTTAGCCGTCAGTCTTTACATCCGGGAGAGTGGTGTCTCTATACAGATGTGTCTTCTCCATTTCCCAGGTACCTTTTCAGGTCTAGGGATCCTCAGGTGGAGATGGTGGATGCATTAGCAGTGTCTTGGTTTTGCAACCTGACTACATCTTTCCGCCTTTGTTTTTATTCTTCCAAAGGTGATTTCCAAGATTATATTGGAACAGTGCCATGTGTCTCTGATAGCAACAGCATGGCCTTACAGGTTTGGTATGTGGATCTTGTTTGGATGTCCAGTTGCCATCCTTGGCTGCTTTCTCTTTGGCCAGCCCTCTTGTTTTAGGGGCTATTTTTCCATCAGGATCTCAAATTTCTAATTTGGCGGTATGGAAATAAGTGTTTAGTCATAGAAGTTTCTCTGTTTCAAGGAACATGTATTATTAGGTTTGGAAAACCTATATTTTATAGTGTTCTCATAAATTCTCTTGGCATTCTTTTAGCATTCCTAGGATTTTTCAGTTTCTTCAGGTTGGTTTGGATAAGTTTGTCTTCAAATTCTTTTGAAGGGACAAAAATCTGATCTTTCTGTTTTATATCCTAGAAAGATTGTTTAAACTTCCTGATATTCACTGTTTAGTTCAGGCTTTTGGTTTGTATCAAGCCTGTTCATTTATTAATTCTCCTTTTTGGGAGTCTCAATTTGGTTCCAGGATTTTGTAGGCTCTTTCTTTTGAACCTATATTCTTAAAAATGATCTACTTTCTTGGAAAGTATTGTTTTTTTTTGGCTATCTCTTCTGCTAGAAGAGTTTCTGATTCATCAGCTCTCTCTTCTGTGTCTCCTCATCTGCTTTTTTTTTTTTTCCATCTAGATAAGTTGTTTTGTGGACTTCTTTTTTTCCTGAGGTTGTGCATTTCCACAAGATTTGTGGAGAAATTGTTGTTCCTTGTTTTCTGATCCTAAATAATTCTTTGAGAGTTCTTTTCATCCTTTGGATGTGGTAAGAGCTTGTAATTCTTTATCGAGGTTATTAGGATTTTAGAAGACTTCTAGTCTATTTGTTGTTTTTCTGGTTTCAGAAAAGGTTAGAAAGCCTCTGCCATTTCTTTGCATCCTCGTTAACCCCTTAATGACAACTGACGTACCAGGTACGTCATGCATTAACAAGCAGTTAATGACAATGGACGTACCTGGTACGTCAGTTGTCTAACAGAGTGCTGGAAGTGATCACAACCACTTCCAGCAGCTCTGAGGGTATTGCAGTGATGCCTCGATATGGAGGCATCCTGCAATACCCCTTTACAAGCTTCCGATGCAGAGAGAGCCACTCTGTGGCCCTCTCTGCACTGGTAGCGATGGTGCCGTTTGACCGGGTGGGAGGAGGGAGCGCGTGCACGATGCGCACGTGCACGAGGTCATGCACGTGGACGCGTGTGCACGTGGACGCGCATGCACGTGGATGCGCGTGCACTTGCACGTGCACACATTAGCCACACTGACACCAATGAAGTTAGGAAGGGGGAAAAAAGTTAAAAAAATTTTTTTTCCATATAAAAGGATCTGGGAAGGGTTGGGGGTGGGGGTATTGTGGGGGGCTGCTACACTACAGAAATAATTAAAGGGACATAATACTCATATGCTAAATCATTTGAAACTGATGCAGCATAACTGTAAAAAGCTGACAGGAAAATATCACCTGAGCATCTCTATGTAAAAAAGGAAGATATTTTACCTCACAATTTCCTCAGCTCAGCAGAGTAAGTTCTGTGTAAAAAGTTATACTCAGCTGCTCCCAGCTGCAGGTAAAAAATGTTAAAAAAAATGAAGAAATGAACAGCAGCCAATCGGCATCAGCAGTGCTGAGGTCATGAACTCTTACTGTGATCTCATGAGATTTGACTTAACTCTCATGAGATTTCATAGTAAGCTTCCTTTACCTGATTGGTGAAATAATATGAGAGTGCACGATGCTAGTCCCTTCAGATGTCCCAGGACAAACACACTAAAATGCTGCTTAGAAATCCTTTACAATGGGAGGTGGCTACTGAGGAACTTTTGAGGTAAAATATCTTTCTTTTTTACATAGAGATGTTCAAGTGATATTTTCTAATCAGCTTTTTACAGCTATGCTGCATCACTTTCAAGTGTTTAAACATTTGGGTATTATGGCCCTTTAAAAATAAAAATAAAAGTTAAAAATAAAATTAAAATACTTTGGTTTGTGGGGCCAAACTGGGTACTGGCAGACAGCTGCCATTACCCAAGATGGCGGTAATTAGGTAGGGGAGAGGGTTAGAGAGCTGGAGGGGGGGATCAGGGAGGTTGGTGCTAAGGAAGGGGTTCATCACAACTAAAATATTTTATTATTTTTATTTAAAAAAAAAAAAACCTCTTTTATTTAGTACTGGCAGACTTTCTGCCAGTACTTAAGATGGCGGGAACAATTGTGGGGTGGGGGAGGGAAGAGAGCTGTTTGGGAGGGATCAGGGGGTGGGATGTGTCAGGTGGGAGGCTGATCTCTAAAATTAACCCTGCAAGCTCCTTACAAGCTACCTAATTTAACCCCATCACTGCTGGGCATAATTCACGTGTGGTGCGCAGCAGCATTTAGCGGCCTTCTAATTACCAAAAAGCAACGCCAAAGCCATATAAGTCTGCTATTTCTGAACAAAGGGGATCCCAGAGAAGCTTTTACAACAATTTCTGCCATAATAACACAAGCTGTTTGTAAATAATTTCAGTGAGAAACCTAAAATTGTGAAAAATGTAAAGTTTTTTTTTTATTTGCGGTGAAATGGTGGCATAAAATATACCAAAATGGGCCTAGATCAATACTTGGGGTTGTCTACTACACTACACTAAAGCTAAAATTAACACTACAAGCTCCCTAATTAACCCCTTCACTCCTGGACATAAAACACGTGTGGTGCGCAGCGGAATTTAGCAGCCTTCTAATTACCAAAACGCAACCACAAAGCCATATAAGTCTGTTATTTCTGAAAAAGGGGATCCCAGAGAAGAATTTACAACCATTTGTGCCATAATTGCAGAAGCTGTTTATAAATAATTTCAGTGGGAAACCTAAAGTTTGTGACAAAATTTGTGAAAAAGTGAACTTTTTTTTTTTATCGCATTTGGCGGTGAAATGGTGGCATGAAATATACCAAAATGGGCCTAGATCAATACTTTGGGATGTCTTCTAAAACAAAATATATACATGTCAAGGGATATTCAGGTATTCCTGACGGATATCAGGGTTCCAAAGTAACTAGCGCTAATTTTGAAAAAAAGTGGTTTGGAAATAGTAAAGTGCTACTTGTATTTATTGCCCCATAAATTGCAAAAAAAGCAAAGAACGTGCAAACATTGGGTATTTCTAAACTCAGGACAAAATTTATAAACTATTTAGCATCAGTGTTTTTTGGTGATTGTAGATGTGTAACAGATTTTGGGGGTCAAAGTTAGAAAAAGTGTGGTTTTTTTTTCATTTTTTCCTCATATTTTATCATTTTTTTTAGTAAATTATAAGATATGATGAAAATAATGGTATCTTTAGAAAGTCCATTTAATGGCGAGAAAAACGGTATATAATATGTGTGGGTACAGTAAACGAGTAAGAGGAAAATTACAGCTAAACGCAAACACTGCAGAAATGTAAAAATAGCCATTGTCATTAAGGGTAAGAAAATTGAAAAATGGTCCGGTCATTAAGGGGTTAAAGCTTTTGTTTTTCAAGGCTTATTTGGAGGCTGGGTAGGTTCCGCCTCAGAGATTTACAGCTCATTCTGCTAAATTCAGTCACCATTTCTTGGGCTTTTTCAGAGTAAAGCTTAAGATGATCAAATTTGCAAAGCAGTATTTTGTCCTTCTTTCCATACTTTTGTTGTTTTCACCATTTTAATGTATTTTGCTTTTTTTAAAGCAGTCTTTTTGGTAAAAAAAAGTTATTCAGGCAGCTGTTTTAGTTTGATTCTACTGCTTTTGATTTAAGTTTTTTTCAAGGAAAACTTAATTATGGTGTGGATTTAATTTCTCAGTGGAAATAGCTGTTATTATTTTATCCCTCCCTCTCTAGTGACTCTTCAGTTGACTTCCACATCTTGGGTATTTCTATCCCATACGTCACTAGCTCATGGACTCTTGCCAATTACATGAAAGAAAACATAATTTATGTAAGAACTTACCTGATAAATTAATTTCATATTGGCAAGAGTCCATGAGGCCCACCCTTTTTATGGTGGTTATGTTTTTTTTGTATAAAAGCACAATTATATTTCCAGTTCCTCTCTTTGTATGCTTTTATACTCCTTATTTTATCACCCCACTACTTGGCTATTTGTTAAACTGAATTGTGGGTGTGGTGAGGGGTGTATTTATAGGCATTTGAGGTTTGGGAAACTTTGCCCCCTCCTGGTAGGAATGTATATCCCATACGTCGCTAGCTCATGAACTCTTGCCAATATGAAAGAAATGAATTTATCAGGTAAGTTCTTACATAAATTATGGGGGGGGTTTTGTTTTGTTTTTTTAATGTAGAGTGAAAATAAGGAACCTTATCTGCACAAACACTGAAAGCAATTACTAATACTACTGAATAATATGTAAGATCACTAGACTTCTGATAACTACTATCTATACTAGGGACTTCCTTCACTGACCTTTATGTGGTTTTATGTTTTATTCTCTTAATATGTGTTTTTCTTTTTTAGGTAAAGAGCCGGGGCTATTTGATCTTGTAATTCTTAATGATGATTTAGAAGAGGCATATTCAAATCTAAAAGGGGCCCTTGAAGTGGTACGTTTACCAATCTCTTTTCGGCATTACAAGGGTAAAGGTGGCAGAAGATTCTGGTGTAGAAATAGACAGAAAAGATGAAAGGCCAGATTACGAGTGGAGCACAATGCGAGCTCGCGTTCGCATTGCAGGGAAGCCTTGCACTCAATAGAGCGTGCTTCCATAGGCTCCAATGGGAGCCTTGTTCTCATGCCATGTCTCACGGCATGAGAACCTAGCGCAGCGAAGGGGGTAAGTTGCACAGCACTGGGCATCAAATTTAAATATATATGTATATTATTATATACATATGTATGTGTATACACACGTATTAACACACTAAATATATATGTATATTATTATATACATATGTATGTGTATACACACACGTATTAACACACTAAATATATATGTATTTCTTTCATGTAATTAGCAAGAGTCCATGAGCTAGTGACGTATGGGATATACATTCCTACCAGGAGGGGCAAAGTTTCCCAAACCTCAAAATGCCTATAAATACACCCCTCACCACACCCACAATTCAGTTTTACAAACTTTGCCTCCTATGGAGGTGGTGAAGTAAGTTTGTGCTAGATTCTACGTTGATATGCGCTCCGCAGCAAGTTGGAGCCCGGTTTTCCTCTCAGCGTGCAGTGAATGTCAGAGGGATGTGAGGAGAGTATTGCCTATTTGAATGCAGTGATCTCCTTCTACGGGGTCTATTTCATAGGTTCTCTGTTATCGGTCGTAGAGATTCATCTCTTACCTCCCTTTTCAGATCGACGATATACTCTTATTTATATACCATTGCCTCTGCTGATTTTCGTTTCAGTACTGGTTTGGCTTTCTACAAACATGTAGATGAGTGTCCTGGGGTAAGTAAATCTTATTTTTTGTGACACTCTAAGCTATGGTTGGGCACTTTATTTATAAAGTTCTAAATATATGTATTCAAACATTTATTTGCCTTGACTCAGGATGTTCAACATTCCTTATTTTCAGACAGTCAGTTTCATATTTGGGATAATGCATTTGAATCAATCATTTTTTCTTACCTTAAAAAATTTGACTCTTTTTCCCTGTGGGCTGTTAGGCTCGCGGGGGCTGAAAATGCTTCATTTTATTGCGTCATTCTTGGCGCGGACTTTTTTGGCGCAAAAAATCTTTTCTGTTTCCGGCGTCATACGTGTCGCCGGAAGTTGCGTCATTTTTTTGACGTCCTTTTGCGCCAAAAATGTCGGCGTTCCGGATGTGGCATCATTTTTGGCGCCAAAAGCATTTAGGCGCCAAATAATGTGGGCGTCTTATTTGGCGCTAAAAAATTTGGGCGTCGCTTTTGTCTCCACATTATTTCAGTTTCATTTTTTCTTTGCTTCTGGTTACTAGAAGCTTGTTTATTGGCATTTTTTCCCATTCCTGAAACTGTCATTTAAGGAATTTGATCAATTTTGCTTTATATGTTGTTTTTTCTCTTACATATTGCATGATGTCTCACGTTGCATCTGAGTCAGAAGATACTTCAGGAAAATCGCTGTCTAGTGCTGGAACTACCAAAGCTAAGTGTATCTGCTGTAAACTTTTGGTAGCTATTCCTCCGGCTGTTGTTTGTACTAATTGTCATGACAAACTTGTTAATGCAGATAATATTTCCTTTAGTAATGTACCATTGCCTGTTGCAGTTCCTTCAACATCTAAGGTGCAGAATGTTCCTGATAACATAAGAGATTTTGTTTCTGAATCCATCAAGAAGGCTATGTCTGTTATTTCTCCTTCTAGTAAACATAAAAAATCTTTTAAAACTTCTCTCTCTACAGATGAATTTTTAAATGAACATCATCATTCTGATGACTCTTCTGGTTCAGAGGATTCTGTCTCAGAGATTGATGCTAATAAATCTTCATATTTATTTAAAATGGAATTTATTCGTTCTTTACTTAAAGAAGTACTAATTGCTTTAGAAATAGAGGATTCTGGTCCTCTTGATACTAATTCTAAACGTTTAGATAAGGTATTTAAATCTCCTGTGGTTATTCCAGAAGTTTTTCCTGTTCCTAATGCTATTTCTGAAGTAATTTCCAGAGAATGGGATAAATTGGGTAATTCATTTACTCCTTCTAAACGTTTTAAGCAATTATATCCTGTGCCGTCTGACAGATTAGAATTTTGGGACAAAATCCCTAAAGTTGATGGGGCTATTTCTACCCTTGCTAAACGTACTACTATTCCTACGTCAGATGGTACTTCGTTTAAGGATCCTTTAGATAGGAAAATTGAATCCTTTCTAAGAAAAGCTTATCTGTGTTCAGGTAATCTTCTTAGACCTGCTATATCTTTGGCTGATGTTGCTGCAGCTTCAACTTTTTGGTTGGAGACTTTAGCGCAACAAGTAACAGATCATGATTCTCATAATATTATTATTCTTCTTCAGCATGCTAATAATTTTATCTGTGATGCCATTTTGATATTATCAGAGTTGATGTCAGGTTTATGTCTCTAGCTATTTTAGCTAGAAGAGCTTTATGGCTTAAAACTTGGAATGCTGATATGGCTTCTAAATCAACTCTACTTTCCATTTCTTTCCAGGGTAACAAATTATTTGGTTCTCAGTTGGATTCTATTATCTCAACTGTTACTGGTGGGAAAGGAACTTTTTTACCACAGGATAAAAAATCGAAGGGTAAAAACAGGGCTAATAATCGTTTTCGTTCCTTTTGTTTCAACAAAGAACAAAAGCCTGATCCTTCATCCTCAGGAGCAGTTTCAGTTTGGAAACCATCTCCAGTCTGGAATAAATCCAAGCCTTCTAGAAAGGCAAAGCCTGCTTCTAAGTCCACATGAAGGTGCGGCCCTCATTCCAGCTCAGCTGGTAGGGGGCAGGTTACGTTTTTTCAAAGAAATTTGGATCAAATCTGTTCACAATCTTTGGATTCAGAACATTGTTTCAGAAGGGTACAGAATTGGTTTCAAGATGAGACCTCCTGCAAAGAGATTTTTTCTTTCCCGTGTCCCAGTAAATCCAGTGAAAGCTCAGGCATTTCTGAATTGTGTTTCAGATCTAGAGTTGGCTGGAGTAATTATGCCAGTTCCAGTTCTGGAACAGGGGATGGGGTTTTATTCAAATCTCTTCATTGTACCAAAGAAGGAGAATTCCTTCAGACCAGTTCTGGATCTAAAAATATTGAATCGTTATGTAAGGATTCCAACGCTCAAAATGGTAACTGTAAGGACTATCTTGCCTTTTGTTCAGCAAGGGCATTATATGTCCACAATAGATTTACAGGATGCATATCTGCATATTCCGATTCATCCAGATCATTATCAGTTCCTGAGATTCTCTTTTCTGGACAAGCATTACCAGTTTGTGGCTCTGCCGTTTGGCCTAGCTACAGCTCCAAGAATTTTTTACAAAGGTTCTCGGTGCCCTTCTGTCTGTAATCAGAGAACAGGGTATTGTGGTATTTCCTTATTTGGACGATATCTTGGAACTTGCTCAGTCTTTACATTTAGCAGAATCTCATACGAATTGACTTGTGTTGTTTCTTCAAGATCATGGTTGGAGGATCAATTCACCAAAAAGTTCATTGATTCCTCAGACAAGGGTAACCTTTCTGGGTTTCCAGATAGATTCAGTGTCCATGACTCTGTCTTTGACAGACAAGAGACGTCTAAAATTGATTTCAGCTTGTCGAAACCTTCAGTCACAATCATTCCCTTCGGTAGCCTTATGCATGGAAATTCTAGGTCTTATGACTGAAGGATTACACAAAGATATCTCAATTAATATCTTTAAAACCGATTGTACGACACTCTCTAACGTGGTGGACAGATCACCATCGTTTAATTCAGGGGGCTTCTTTTGTGCTTCCGACCTGGACTGTAATTTCAACAGATGCAAGTCTCACAGGTTGGGGAGCTGTGTGGGGATCTCTGACGGCACAAGGAGTTTGGGAATCTCAGGAGGTGAGATTACCGATCAATATTTTGGAACTCCGTGCAATTTTCAGAGCTCTTCAGTTTTGGCCTCTTCTGAAGAGAGAATCGTTCATTTGCTTTCAGACAGACAATGTCACTACTGTGGCATACATCAATCATCAAGGAGGGACTCACAGTCCTCTGGCTATGAAAGAAGTATCTCGAATTCTGGTTTGGGCGGAATCCAGCTCCTGTCTAATCTCTGCGGTTCATATGCCAGGTATAGACAATTGGGAAGCGGATTATCTCAGTCGCCAAACGTTGCATCCGGGCGAATGGTCTCTTCACCCAGAGGTATTTCTTCAGATTGTTCAAATGTGGGAGCTTCCAGAAATAGATCTGATGGCGTCTCATCTAAACAAGAAACTTCCCAGGTATCTGTCCAGATCCCGGGATCCTCAGGCGGGGGCAGTGGATGCATTATCACTTCCTTGGAAGTATCATCCTGCTTATATCTTTCCTCCTCTAGTTCTTCTTCCAAGTGTAATCTCCAAGATTCTGAAGGAATGCTCGTTTGTTCTGCTGGTAGCTCCGGCATGGTCTCACAGGTTTTGGTATGCGGATCTTGTCCGGATGGCCTCTTGCCATCCGTGGACTCTTCCGCTACGACCAGACCTTCTGTCGCAAGGTCCTTTTTTCCATCAGGATCTCAAATCCTTAAATTTAAAGGTATGGAGATTGAACGCTTGATTCTTGGTCAAAGAGGTTTCTCTGACTCTGTGATTAATACTATGTTACAGGCTCGTAAATCTGTATCCAGAGAGATATATTATAGAGTCTGGAGGACTTATATTTCTTGGTGTCTTTCTCATCATTTTTCTTGGCATTCTTTTAGAATCCCGAGAATTTTACAGTTTCTTCAGGATGGTTTAGATAAAGGTTTATCCGCAAGTTCTTTGAAAGGACAAATCTCTGCTCTTTCTGTTCTTTTTCACAGAAAGATTGCTAATCTTCCTGATATTCATTGTTTTGTACAAGTTTTGGTTCGTATAAAACCTGTCATTAAGTCAATTTCTCCACCTTGGAGTTTGAATTTGGTTCTGGGGGCTCTTCAAGCTCCTCCGTTTGAACCTATGCATTCTTTGGACATTAAATTACTTTCTTGGAAAGTTTTGTTCCTTTTGGCAATCTCTTCTGCCAGAAGAGTTTCTGAATTATCTGCTCTTTCTTGTGAGTCTCCTTTTCTGATTTTTCATCAGGATAAGGCGGTGTTGCGAACTTCTTTTGAATTTTTACCTAAAGTTGTGAATTCCAACAACATTAGTAGAGAAATTGTGGTTCCTTCATTATGTCCTAATCCTAAGAATTCTAAGGAGAAATCGTTGCATTCTTTGGATGTTGTTAGAGCTTTGAAATATTATGTTGAAGCTACTAAGTCTTTCCGAAAAACCTCTAGTTTATTTGTTATCTTTTCCGGTTCTAGAAAAGGCCAGGAAGCTTCTGCCATTTCTTTGGCATCTTGGTTGAAATCTTTAATTCATCTTGCCTATGTTGAGTCGGGTAAAACTCCGCCTCAAAGGATTACAGCTCATTCTACAAGGTCAGTTTCTTCTTCCTGGGCGTTTAGGAATGAAGCTTCGATTGATCAGATTTGCAAAGCAGCAACTTGGTCCTCTTTGCATACTTTTACTAAATTCTACCATTTTGATGTATTTTCTTCTTCTGAAGCAGTTTTTGGTAGAAAAGTACTTCAGGCAGCGGTTTCAGTTTGAATCTTCTGCTTATGTTTTTCTTTAAACTTTATTTTGGGTGTGGATTATTTTCAGCAGGAATTGGCTGTCTTTATTTTATCCCTCCCTCTCTAGTGACTCTTGTGTGGAAAGATCCACATCTTGGGTAATCATTATCCCATACGTCACTAGCTCATGGACTCTTGCTAATTACATGAAAGAAAACATAATTTATGTAAGAACTTACCTGATAAATTCATTTCTTTCATATTAGCAAGAGTCCATGAGGCCCGCCCTTTTTTTGTGGTGGTTATGATTTTTGTATAAAGCACAATTATTCCAATTCCTTATTTTATATGCTTTCGCACTTTTTTATCACCCCACTTCTTGGCTATTCGTTAAACTGAATTGTGGGTGTGGTGAGGGGTGTATTTATAGGCATTTTGAGGTTTGGGAAACTTTGCCCCTCCTGGTAGGAATGTATATCCCATATGTCACTAGCTCATGGACTCTTGCTAATATGAAAGAAATGAATTTATCAGGTAAGTTCTTACATAAATTATGTTATTATTATATACATATGTATGTGTATACACACGCGTATTAACACACTAAATATATATGTATATTATTATATACATATGTATGTGTATACACACACGTATTAACACACTAAATATATATGTATATTATTATATACATATGTATGTGTATACACACGTATTAACACACTAAATATATATGTATATTATTATATACATATGTATGTGTATACATACACGTATTAACACACTAAATATATATGTATATTATATGCATATTTATGTGTATACACACACGTATTAACACACTAAATATATATATACAGATTTATGTGTATACACACATGTATTAACACACTAAATATATACAGGGAGTGCAGAATTATTAGGCAAGTTGTATTTTTGAGGATTAATTTTATTATTGAACAACAACCATGTTCTCAATGAACCCAAAAAACTCATTAATATCAAAGCTGAATAGTTTTGGAAGTAGTTTTTAGTTTGTTTTTAGTTATAGCTATTTTAGGGGGATATCTGTGTGTGCAGGTGACTATTACTGTGCATAATTATTAGGCAACTTAACAAAAAACAAATATATACCCATTTCAATTATTTATTTTTACCAGTGAAACCAATATAACATCTCAACATTCACAATTATACATTTCTGACATTCAAAAACAAATCAGTGACCAATATGGCCACCTTTCTTTGCAAGGACACTCAAAAGCCTGCCATCCATGGATTCTGTCAGTGTTTTGATCTGTTCACCATCAACATTGCGTGCAGCAGCAACCACAGCCTCCCAGACACTGTTCATAGAGGTGTACTGTTTTCCCTCCTTGTAAATCTCACATTTGATGATGGACCACAGGTTCTCAATGGGGTTCAGATCAGGTGAACAAGGAGGCCATGTCATTAGATTTTCTTCTTTTATACCCTTTCTTGCCAGCCACGCTGTGGAGTACTTGGACGCATGTGATGGAGCATTGTCCTGCATGAAAATCATGTTTTTCTTGAAGGATGCAGACTTCTTCCTGTACCACTGCTTGAAGAAGGTGTCTTCCAGAAACTGGCAGTAGGACTGGGAGTTGAGCTTGACTCCATCCTCAACCCGAAAAGGCCCCACAAGCTCATCTTTGATGATACCAGCCCAAACCAGTACTCCACCTTGCTGGCATCTGAGTCGGACTGGAGCTCTCTGCCCTTTACCAATCCAGCCACAGGCCCATCCATCTGGCCCATCAAGACTCACTCTCATTTCATCAGTCCATAAAACCTTAGAAAAATCAGTCTTGAGATAATTCTTGGCCCAGTCTTGACGTTTCAGCTTGTGTGTCTTGTTCAGTGGTGGTCGTCTTTCAGCCTTTCTTACCTTGGCCATGTCTCTGAGTATTGCACGCCTTGTGCTTTTGGGCACTCCAGTGATGTTGCAGCTCTGAAATATGGCCAAACTGGTGGCAAGCGGCATCTTGGCAGCTGCACACTTGACTTTTCTCAGTTCATGGGCAGTTATTTTGTGCCTTGGTTTTTTCACACGCTTCTTGCGACCCTGTTGACTATTTTGAATGAAACGCTTGATTGTTCGATGATCACGCTTCAGAAGCTTTGCAATTTTAAGAGTGCTGCATCCCTCTGCAAGATATCTCACTATTTTTGACTTTTCTGAACCTGTCAAGTCCTTCTTTTGACCCATTTTGCCCAAGGAAAGGAAGTTGCCTAATAATTATGCACACCTGATATAGGGTGTTGATGTCATTAGACCACACCCCTTCTCATTACAGAGATGCACATCACCTAATATGCTTAATTGGTAGTAGGCTTTCGAGCCTATACAGCTTGGATTAAGACAACATGCATAAAGAGGATGATGTGGTCAAAATACTAATTTGCCTAATAATTCTGCACTCCCTGTATGTATATTATTATATACATATGTATGTGTATACACACATATATTAACACACTAAATATATATGTATATTATTATATACATATGTATGTGTATACACATATATTAACACACTCAATATATATGTATATTATTATATACATATGTATGTGTATACACACATTTATTAACACACTACATATGTATGTATATTATTATATACATATGTATGTGTATACACACATGTATTAACACACTAAATATATATGTATATTATTATATACATATGTATGTGTATACACACATTTATTAACACACTACATATGTATGTATATTATTATATACATATGTATGTGTATACACACATGTATTAACACACTAAATATATATGTATATTATTATATACATATGTATGTGTATACACACATGTATTAACACACTACATATATATGTATATTATTATATACATATGTATGTGTATACACACATGTATTAACACACTAAATATATATGTATATTATTATATACATATGTATGTGTATACACACATGTATTAACACACTAAATATATATGTATATTATTATATACATATGTATGTGTATACACACATGTATTAACACACTACATATATATGTATATTATTATATACATATGTATGTGTATACACACATGTATTAACACACTAAATATATATGTATATTATTATATACATATGTATGTGTATACACACATGTATTAACACACTAAATATATATGTATACACAAACAGACGATTGATTTTTTAGATCTAAGTCTGAGAGCTATAGACAATAAAATTTCTACATGTACCTTTCGTAAACCATTGGCTAGGAACACGATACTGAGAGCTGATTCCTGCCATCTTAATCATTTAAAAAGAGGCATTCCAAAAGCACAATACCTTCGTTTAAGAAGGAATTGTACAGAACTGACAGATTATCTCTTTCAAGCAAGGGAGTTAACAAATAGACTAACAGATAGAGGATATCATAGGAATCTGTTGCTTAAGATAGAGAAACAAGTGGCAGATCTAAATAGACAAGAATTACTTAAAGGATGCCATAAGAAATCTGAAAAACTTGATTAATCTGTATCTCCTGATCAAAATCTCCTGTTTATTACTCAATTCAGTAGACAATACAACCAAATTTGTAACATAGTTAAACATAATTTAACAATTTTGAAAGGTGATGAAGCACTTAATAACATTTTAACATCAGGAATCAAATGCATAGCACGAAAAGCACCCACTATAAGAGAAATAACGAGTAAACAGTTTACAGATAAAGAAAAAACAGGTTCACACTGGCTTAGCCAAAAACCAGGATGCTTTAAATGTGGCCATATACCATGTAAAGGATGCACGTGCATTACTGTGACAGAAACCTTTTCTTCTAACATTACCAAACAAATGTTCCATATCCGAGATAGAATTGATTGTAATTCACAGTATGTCATCTATCTCATTAACTGTTTATTCTGTTCCAGTCAATACATTGGGATAACTACCCGTCCACTAAAAGAAAGAATTTGAGAGCATTTGCGCTCTTTAGATGAAAAAGAACCTAAAACACCGGTCGCTAAACATTTTAGATTGCATGGTGTAGGACAAAAATACTTTTCATTCATAGGCATTGATATTATCAAAAAGCACCCTAGGGGTGGCAATAGGGAAAAAAGTTTAAGAAAAAAAGAGATCTTTTGGATTATAAAGTTACACACTAGAGTCCCAGAAGGAATTAATAAAAGGATGGATGTTGATCTATTTGTTGAATGATAAATCCATAATATAATTCAAAATAGAACAATATAAGAAAAAAACATTACACATCCATCTTATACCAAGAGGTTATTCTCCGCTATAAAATATAAAAGATAAAACATATTTCTACATCCTAGGACCACAGTAAACCTCTAAATCTCAGAATTTCCAAATTTTTAGAGTTACTAACTTAAATAGTCTGAAAATTATAAATTAATTTAGCACATCCGAGATCAATTATGTGTGTTGTAGTATTATATTCATGTTTTTTATGTATTCTTTATTTTTGTACAAATTTCTTCTCTATTATATTCATATATATTAGTGTATTGTTTGATTTATATGAATATAATGTGTTGTTCTATATTTTTTACCTAGACTGGCCGATTGTTCCTTAGATGCAGTGATAGTGACTAACCTATAGTATTGAATAAGTCACTGGTTCACAGTAACTGATACTGTTATCAACTAATTAGCATCTTTGTAACAACTATCAGTTTCTTTCTAAGCCATTTATCTATATATTATTGTTTCATTTAAGTATTCAAAAAATTGTTTTTTATATGTAATGCCTACTGCTTATTTTCTTTATATTTATTTTTACTTTTAATTATTTTTATTTTTATTTTTTTTATCTCCATTTTTATTTAAAAAAATCTTTTTTTAAATATTATAATCTTTACATAATTCGAAATGTATAATGAATTATATAGGCTTAGAATGTATATATTTTCTATATATTGACAATGGTATTGGTACTGAATATTTGTAAAAATGTTTACTGTGTTGTTTGATACATCGTAATTAAAGAAATTGAATTAGTGACCTATCTGCAGCAAATGACTTTGACACCTTACCTACAGGTGCAAACACAAATTTTTGATCAAACAAAGAACACGATTGGTCTTCTTGCTGCATATAGGCCAACACATACCTGCAACATATCACCTCTGATGAAGCGCATGTGCGCATGCGCGAAACGCGTCAGGTGTTAAGGCTTTGCTTTCACCTTTTGTAATAAGCACCTTGCTTCAATAAACTCTTTTGAACCAGCCGTGGATGATTCTTCAGCCGCCTTTTTCCTCGTGTTTGTGGAGAACTCATTTATGTATGCGTATACACACATGTATTAACACACTAAATATATATGTATATTATTATATACATATGTATGTGTATACACACATGTATTAACACACTAAATATATATGTATATTATTATATACATATGTATATGTATACACACATGTATTAACACACTAAATATATATGTATATTATTATATACATATGTATGTGTATACACACATATTAACACACTAAATATATATGTATATTATTATATACATATGTATACACACATGTATTAACACACTAAATATATATGTATATTATTATATACATATGTATACACACATGTATTAACACACTAAATATATATGTATATTATTATATACATATGTATACACACATGTATTAACACACTAAATATATATGTATATTATTATATACATATGTATGTGTATACACACATGTATTAACACACTAAATATATATGTATATTATTATATACATATGTATGTGTATACACACATGTATTAACACACTAAATATATATGTATATTATTATATACATATGTATGTGTATACACACATATTAACACACTAAATATATATGTATATTATTATATACATATGTATACACACATGTATTAACACACTAAATATATATGTATATTATTATATACATATGTATGTGTATACACACATGTATTAACACACTAAATATATATGTATATTATTATATACATATGTATGTGTATACACACATGTATTAACACACTAAATATATATGTATATTATTATATACATATGTATGTGTATACACACATGTATTAACACACTAAATATATATGTATATTATTATATACATATTTATGTGTATACACACATGTATTAACACACTAAATATATATGTATATTATTATATACATATGTATGTGTATACACACACGTATTAACACACTAAATATATATGTATATTATTATATACATATGTATACACACATGTATTAACACACTAAATATATATGTATATTATTATATACATATGTATACACACATGTATTAACACACTAAATATATATGTATATTATTATATACATATGTATGTGTATACACACATGTATTAACACACTAAATATATATGTATATTATTATATACATATGTATGTGTATACACACATGTATTAACACACTAAATATATATGTATATTATTATATACATATGTATGTGTATACACACATATTAACACACTAAATATATATGTATATTATTATATACATTTGTATACACACATGTATTAACACACTAAATATATATGTATATTATTATATACATATGTATGTGTATACACACATGTATTAACACACTAAATATATATGTATATTATTATATACATATGTATGTGTATACACACATGTATTAACACACTAAATATATATGTATATTATTATATACATATGTATGTGTATACACACATGTATTAACACACTAAATATATATGTATATTATTATATACATATTTATGTGTATACACACATGTATTAACACACTAAATATATATGTATATTATTATATACATATGTATGTGTATACACACACGTATTAACACACTAAATATATATGTATATTATTATATACATATTTATGTGTATACACTAGGGATGGCCGAATGTGTAAATTTTCGAATGTAGAACAAATGTTATTACCGAAATTTGAATTATAAATCCGAATGTCGATAAGAACGAATATTCTTAAAAATTCTAAAATCGAATGTTATTTACAGTTTTGGAATGTCACTTTCGAATTCGAATGTTTATAATTATATCGAAATGTCCACATTCGAAATTTCGAATTTAACAAATACTATTCAGAAGTTCAATAGTTCATGTGGTAGGGCGGAAATCTAGTAAATTGATACATAATGGATACAAATATATAATTTCGAATGTTTCTATATAGAATATTGCATAATTCGAATATTACATTTAAAGAAAAAGTATTAGATATACTATTAAAATCTAAATTCGAATTTTTCGAAAAGAATATTTTCGAATGTAATCGTAAAATTCGAAACCGAACATTCGAAAATCGAATGTTAGAATGTTATGTAAACATTCGAAATTCGATTCGAACGAACGAATGTGTTAAAATTTGTGCCGTTTTTCGAATGTTGCGAAACATTCGCACATCCCTAGTATACACACATGTATTAACACACTAAATATATATGTATATTATTATATACATATGTATGTGTATACACACATATATTAACACACTAAATATATATGTATATTATTATATACATGTTTATGTGTATACACACATGTATTGACACACTAAATATATATGTATATTATTATATACATATTTATGTGTATACACACACGTTTTGACACACTAAATATATATGTATATTATTATATACATATTTATGTGTATACACACACGTATTGACACACTAAATATATATGTATATTATTATATACATATTTATGTGTATACACACACGTATTAACACACTAAATATATATGTATATTATTATATACATATGTATGTGTATACACACACGTATTAACACACTAAATATATATGTATATTATTATATACATATGTATGTGTATACACACACGTATTGACACACTAAATATATATGTATATTATTATATACATATGTATGTGTATACACACACGTATTGACACACTAAATATATATGTATATTATTATATACATATTTATGTGTATACACACATGTATTAACACACTAAATATATATGTATATTATTATATACATATTTATGTGTATACACACATATTAACACACTAAATATATATATATATATTATATACATATGTATACACACATGTATTAACACACTAAATATATATGTATATTATTATATACATATGTATACACACATATATTAACACACTAAATATATATTTCTTTCATGTAATTAACAAGAGTCCATGAGCTAGTGACGTATGGGATATACATTCCTACCAGGAGGGGCAAAGTTTCCCAAACCTTAAAATGCCTATAAATACACCCCTCACCACACCCACAAATCAGTTTTACAAACTTTGCCTCCAAGGGAGGTGGTGAAGTAAGTTTGTGCTAGATTCTACGTTGATATGCGCTCCGCAGCAAGTTGGAGCCCGGTTTTCCTCTCAGCGTGCAGTGAATGTCAGAGGGATGTGAGGAGAGTATTGCCTATTGAATGCAGTGATCTCCTTCTACGGGGTCTATTTCATAAGGTTCTCTGTTATCGGTCGTAGAGATTCATCTCTTACCTCCCTTTTCAGATCGACGATATACTCTTATATTTACCATTTCCTCTACTGATTCTCGTTTCAGTACTGGTTTGGCTTTCTACAAACATGTAGATGAGTGTCCTGGGGTAAGTAAGTCTTATTTTCTGTGACACTCTAAGCTATGGTTGGGCACTTTATTTATAAAGTTCTAAATATATGTATTCAAACATTTATTTGCCTTGACTCAGAATGTTCAACTTTCCTTATTTCCAGACAGTCAGTTTCATATTTGGGATTATGCTTTAATTATCATATTTTTTCTTACCTCAAAAATTTGACTTTTTCCCTGTGGGCTGTTAGGCTCGCGGGGGCTGAAAATGCTTCATTTTATTGCGTCATTTTTGGCGCGGACTTTTTTGGCGCAAAAATTCATTTCCGTTTCCGGCGTCATACGTGTCGCCGGAAGTTGCGTCATTTTTTGACGTTATTTTGCGCCAAAAATGTCGGCGTTCCGGATGTTGCGTCATTTTTGGCGCAAAAAGCATTTAGGCGCCAAATAATGTGGGCGTCTTTTTTGGCGCCAAAAAATATGGGCGTCGCTTTTGTCTCCACATTATTTCAGTCTCATTTTTCATTTGCTTCTGGTTGCTAGAAGCTTGATGTTTGGCATTTTTTTCCCATTCCTGAAACTGTCTTATAAGGAATTTGATCTATTTTGCTTTATATGTTGTTTTTTCTCTTACATATTGCAAGATGTCTCACGTTGCATCTGAGCCAGAAGATACTACAGGAAAACCTCTGCCTGCTGGATCTACCAAAGCTAAGTGTATCTGCTGTAAACTTTTGGTAGCTATTCCTCCAGCTGTTGTTTGTATTAAATGTCATGACAAACTTGTTAATGCAGATAATATTTCCTTTAGTGATGTACCATTGCCTGTTGCAGTTCCCTCAACATCTAAGGTGCAGAATGTTCCTGATAACATAAGAGATTTTGTTTCTGAATCCATAAAGAAGGCTTTGTCTGTTATTTCTCCTTCTAGTAAACGTAAAAAGTCTTTTAAATCTTCTCTTTCTACAGATGAATTTTTAAATGAACACCATCATTCTGATTCTTTGGACTCTTCTGGTTCAGAGGATTCTGTCTCAGAGATTGATGCTGATAAATCTTCATATTTATTTAAGATGGAATTTATTCGCTCTTTACTTAAAGAAGTACTAATTGCTTTAGAAATAGAGGATTCTAGTCCTCTTGATACTAATTCTATACGTTTAGATAAGGTTTTTAAAGCTCCTGCGGTTATTCCAGAAGTCTTTCCTGTTCCTAATGCTATTTCTGCAGTAATTGCTAAGGAATGGGATAGATTGGGTAATTCATTTACTCCTTCTAAACGTTTTAAGCAATTATATCCTGTTCCGCCTGACAGGTTAGAATTTTGGGACAAAATCCCTAAAGTTGATGGGGCTATTTCTACCCTTGCTAAACGTACTACCATTCCTACATCAGATGGTACCTCGTTTAAGGATCCTTTAGATAGAAAAATTGAATCTTTTCTAAGAAAAGCTTATCTATGTTCAGGTAATCTTCTTAGACCTGCTATATCATTGGCTGATGTTGCTGCAGCTTCAACTTTTTGGTTGGAAACTCTAGCGCAACAAGTAACAAATCGTGATTCTCATGATATTATTATTCTTCTCCAGCATGCTAATAATTTCATCTGTGATGCCATTTTTGATATTATTAGAGTTGATGTTAGATTTATGTCTCTGGCTATCTTAGCCAGAAGAGCTTTATGGCTTAAGACTTGGAATGCTGATATGGCTTCTAAATCAACTCTACTTTCCATTTCTTTCCAGGGAAACAAATTATTTGGTTCTCAGTTGGATTCTATTATTTCAACTGTTACTGGTGGGAAAGGAACTTTTTTACCACAGGATAAAAAGTCTAAAGGTAAAAACAGGGCTAACAATCGTTTTCGATCCTTTCGTTTCAACAAAGAACAAAAGCCTGATCCTTCGTCCTCAGGAGCAGTTTCAGTTTGGAAACCATCTCCAGTCTGGAATAAATCCAAGCCTGCTAGAAAGGCAAAGCCTGCTTCTAAGTTCACATGAAGGTACGGCCCTCATTCCAGTTCCGCTGGTAGGGGGCAGGTTACGTTTTTTCAAAGAAATTTGGATCAATTCTGTTCACAATCTTTGGATTCAGAACATTGTTTCAGAAGGGTACAGAATTGGTTTCAAGATGAGACCTCCTGCAAAGAGATTTTTTCTTTCCCATGTCCCAGTAAATCCAGTGAAAGCTCAAGCATTTCTGAATTGTGTTTCAGATCTAGAGTTGGCTGGAGTAATTATGCCAGTTCCAGTTCCGGAACAGGGGATGGGGTTTTATTCAAATCTCTTCATTGTACCAAAGAAGGAGAATTCCTTCAGACCAGTTCTGGATCTAAAATTATTGAATCGCTATGTAAGGATACCAACGTTCAAGATGGTAACTGTAAGGACTATATTGCCTTTTGTTCAGCAAGGGAATTATATGTCCACAATAGATTTACAGGATGCATATCTGCATATTCCGATTCATCCAGATCATTATCAGTTCCTGAGATTCTCTTTTCTAGACAAGCATTACCAATTTGTGGCTCTACCGTTTGGCCTTGCTACAGCTCCAAGAATTTTCACAAAGATTCTCGGTGCCCTTCTGTCTGTAATCAGAGAACAGGGTATTGTGGTATTTCCTTATTTGGACGATATCTTGGTACTTGCTCCGTCTTTACATTTAGCAGAGTCTCATACGAATCGACTTGTGTTGTTTCTTCAAGATCATGGTTGGAGGATCAATTTACTAAAAAGTTCTTTGATTCCTCAAACAAGGGTAACCTTTCTGGGTTTCCAGATAGATTCAGTGTCCATGACTCTGTCTTTAACAGACAAGAGACGTCTAAAATTGATTACAGCTTGTCGAAACCTTCAGTCACAATCATTCCCTTCGGTAGCCTTATGCATGGAAATTCTAGGTCTTATGACTGCTGCATCGGACGCGATCCCCTTTGCTCGTTTTCACATGCGACCTCTTCAGCTCTGTATGCTGAACCAATGGTGCAGGGATTACACGAAGATATCTCAATTAATATCTTTAAAACCGATTGTTCGACACTCTCTAACGTGGTGGACAGATCACCATCGTTTAATTCAGGGGGCTTCTTTTGTTCTTCCGACCTGGACTGTAATTTCAACAGATGCAAGTCTCACAGGTTGGGGAGCTGTGTGGGGATCTCTGACGGCACAAGGAGTTTGGGAATCTCAGGAGGTGAGATTACCGATCAATATTTTGGAACTCCGTGCAATTTTCAGAGCTCTTCAGTTTTGGCCTCTTCTGAAGAGAGAATCGTTCATTTGTTTTCAGACAGACAATGTCACAACTGTGGCATACATCAATGATCAAGGAGGGACTCACAGTCCTCTGGCTATGAAAGAAGTATCTCGAATTTTGGTTTGGGCGGAATCCAGCTCCTGTCTAATCTCTGCGGTTCATATCCCAGGTGTAGACAATTGGGAAGCGGATTATCTCAGTCGCCAAACGTTGCATCCGGGCGAATGGTCTCTTCACCCAGAGGTATTTCTTCAGATTGTTCAATTGTGGGGGCTCCCAGAGATAGATCTGATGGCCTCTCATCTAAACAAGAAACTTCCCAGGTATCTGTCCAGATCCCGGGATCCTCAGGCGGAGGCAGTGGATGCATTATCACTTCCTTGGAAGTATCATCCTGCCTATATCTTTCCGCCTCTAGTTCTTCTTCCAAGAGTAATCTCCAAGATTCTGAGGGAATGCTCGTTTGTTCTGCTAATAGCTCCGGCATGGCCTCACAGGTTTTGGTATGCGGATCTTGTCCGGATGGCATCTTGCCAGCCATGGACTCTTCCGTTAAGACCAGACCTTCTGTCACAAGGTCCTTTTTTCCATCCGGATCTGAAATCCTTAAATTTAAAGGTATGGAGATTGAACGCTTGATTCTTGGTCATAGAGGTTTCTCTGACTCCGTGATTAATACTATGTTACAGGCTCGTAAATCTGTATCTCGAGAGATATATTATAGAGTCTGGAAGACTTATATTTCTTGGTGTCTTTCTCATCATTTTTCTTGGCATTCTTTTAGAATACCGAGAATTTTACAATTTCTTCAGGATGGTTTGGATAAGGGTTTGTCCGCAAGTTCTTTGAAAGGACAAATCTCTGCTCTTTCTGTTCTTTTTCACAGAAAGATTGCTATTCTTCCTGATATTCATTGTTTTGTACAAGCTTTGGTTCGTATAAAACCTGTCATTAAGTCAATTTCTCCTCCTTGGAGTTTGAATTTGGTTCTGGGAGCTCTTCAAGCTCCTCCGTTTGAACCTATGCATTCATTGGACATTAAATTACTTTCTTGGAAAGTTTTGTTCCTTTTGGCTATCTCTTCTGCTAGAAGAGTTTCTGAATTATCTGCTCTTTCATGTGAGTCTCCTTTTCTGATTTTTCATCAGGATAAGGCAGTGTTGCGAACTTCTTTTGAATTTTTACCTAAAGTTGTGAATTCCAACAACATTAGTAGAGAAATTGTGGTTCCTTCATTATGTCCTAATCCTAAGAATTCTAAGGAGAAATCATTGCATTCTTTGGATGTTGTTAGAGCTTTGAAATATTATGTTGAAGCTACGAAATCTTTCCGTAAGACTTCTAGTCTATTTGTTATCTTTTCCGGTTCTAGGAAAGGCCAGAAAGCTTCTGCCATTTCTTTGGCATCTTGGTTGAAATCTTTAATTCATCTTGCCTATGTTGAGTCGGGTAAAACTCCGCCTCAAAGAATTACAGCTCATTCTACTAGGTCAGTATCTACTTCCTGGGCGTTTAGGAATGAAGCTTCGGTTGACCAGATCTGCAAAGCAGCAACTTGGTCTTCTTTGCATACTTTTACTAAATTCTACCATTTTGATGTATTTTCTTCTTCTGAAGCAGTTTTTGGTAGAAAAGTTCTTCAGGCAGCGGTTTCAGTTTGAATCTTCTGCTTATGTTTTTTGTTAAACTTTATTTTGGGTGTGGATTATTTTCAGCAGGAATTGGCTGTCTTTATTTTATCCCTCCCTCTCTAGTGACTCTTGTGTGGAAAGATCCACATCTTGGGTAGTCATTATCCCATACGTCACTAGCTCATGGACTCTTGTTAATTACATGAAAGAAAACATAATTTATGTAAGAACTTACCTGATAAATTCATTTCTTTCATATTAACAAGAGTCCATGAGGCCCACCCTTTTTTGTGGTGGTTATGATTTTTTTGTATAAAGCACAATTATTCCAATTCCTTATTTTATATGCTTCGCACTTTTTCTTATCACCCCACTTCTTGGCTATTCGTTAAACTGATTTGTGGGTGTGGTGAGGGGTGTATTTATAGGCATTTTAAGGTTTGGGAAACTTTGCCCCTCCTGGTAGGAATGTATATCCCATACGTCACTAGCTCATGGACTCTTGTTAATATGAAAGAAATGAATTTATCAGGTAAGTTCTTACATAAATTATGTTGTATATTATTATATACATATTTATGTGTATTCACACATATTAACACACTAAATATATATGTATTATTATATACATATTTATGTGTATACACACATGTACTAACACACTAAATATATATGTATATTTTTATATACATATTTATGTGTATACACACATGTATTAACACACTAAATATATATGTATATTATTATATACATATGTATGTGTATACACACATATATTAACACACTAAATATATATGTATATTATTATATACATATTTATGTGTATACACTAGGGATGGGCGAATGTGTACATTTTCGAATGTAGAATGAATGTTATTACCGAAATTTGAATTATAAATCCGAA
>NC_069503.1:151942153-151949653 GCF_027579735.1 Bombina bombina
TCTTATTTTCTGTGACACTCTAAGCTATGGTTGGGCACTTTATTTATAAAGTTCTAAATATATGTATTCAAACATTTATTTGCCTTGACTCAGAATGTTCAACTTTCCTTATTTTCAGACAGTCAGTTTCATATTTGGGATTATGCATTAAATTATCATATTTTTCTTACCTCAAAAATTTGACTTTTTTCCCTGTGGGCTGTTAGGCTCGCGGGGGCTGAAAATGCTTCATTTTATTGCGTCATTCTTGGTGCTGACTTTTTTGGCGCAAAAATTCTTTTCCGTTTCCGGCGTCATACGTGTCGCCGGAAGTTGCGTCATTTTTTGACGTTATTTTGCGCCAAAAATGTCGGCGTTCCGGATGTGGCGTCATTTTTGGCGCCAAAAGCATTTAGGCGCCAAATAATGTGGGCGTCTTATTTGGCGCTAAAAAATATGGGCGTCGCTTTTGTCTCCACATTATTTCAGTCTCATTTTTCATTTGCTTCTGGTTGCTAGAAGCTTGATGTTTGGCATTCTTTCCCATTCCTGAAACTGTCTTATAAGGAATTTGATCTATTTTGCTTTATATGTTGTTTTTTTCTCTTACATATTGCAAGATGTCTCACGTTGCATCTGAGCCAGAAGATACTACAGGAAAATCACTGCCTGCTGGATCTACCAAAGCTAAGTGTATCTGCTGTAAACTTTTGGTAGCTATTCCTCCAGCTGTTGTTTGTAATAATTGTCATGACAAACTTGTTAAAGCAGATAATATTTCCTTTAGTAATGTACCATTGCCTGTTGCAGTTCCCTCAACATCTAAGGTGCAGAATGTTCCTGATAACATAAGAGATTTTGTTTCTGAATCCATAAAGAAGGCTTTGTCTGTTATTTCTCCTTCTAGTAAACGTAAAAAGTCTTTTAAATCTTCTCTCTCTACAGATGAATTTTTAAATGAACACCATCATTCTGATTCTTTGGACTCTTCTGGTTCAGAGGATTCTATCTCAGAGATTGATGCTGATAAATCTTCTTATTTATTTAAGATGGAATTTATTCGCTCTTTACTTAAAGAAGTACTAATTGCTTTAGAAATAGAGGATTCTAGTCCTCTTGATACTAATTCTATTCGTTTGGATAAGGTTTTTAAAGCTCCTGCGGTTATTCCAGAAGTTTTTCCTGTTCCTAATGCTATTTCTGCAGTAATTTCCAAAGAATGGGATAAATTGGGTAATTCATTTACTCCTTCTAAACGTTTTAAGCAATTGTATCCTGTTCCGCCTGACAGGTTAGAATTTTGGGACAAAATCCCTAAAGTTGATGGGGCTATTTCTACCCTTGCTAAACGTACTACCATTCCTACGTCAGATGGTACCTCGTTTAAGGATCCTTTAGATAGAAAAATTGAATCTTTTCTAAGAAAAGCTTATCTGTGTTCAGGTAATCTTCTTAGACCTGCTATATCATTGGCTGATGTTGCTGCAGCTTCAACTTTTTGGTTGGAAACTCTAGCGCAACAAGTAACAAATCGTGATTCTCATGATATTGTTATTCTTCTCCAGCATGCTAATAATTTTATCTGTGATGCCATTTTTGATATTATTAGAGTTGATGTTAGGTTTATGTCTCTAGCTATCTTAGCCAGAAGAGCTTTATGGCTTAAGACTTGGAATGCTGATATGGCTTCTAAATCAACTCTACTTTCCATTTCTTTCCAGGGAAACAAATTATTTGGTTCTCAGTTGGATTCTATTATTTCAACTGTTACTGGTGGGAAAGGAACTTTTTTACCACAGGATAAAAAATCTAAAGGTAAAAACAGGGCTAACAATCGTTTTCGTTCCTTTCGTTTCAACAAAGAACAAAAGCCTGATCCTTCGTCCTCAGGAGCAGTTTCAGTTTGGAAACCATCTCCAGTCTGGAATAAATCCAAGCCTGCTAGAAAGGCAAAGCCTGCTTCTAAGTTCACATGAAGGTACGGCCCTCATTCCAGTTCAGCTGGTAGGGGCAGGTTACGTTTTTTCAAAGAAATTTGGATCAATTCTGTTCACAATCTTTGGATTCAGAACATTGTTTCAGAAGGGTACAGAATTGGTTTCAAGATGAGACCTCCTGCAAAGAGATTTTTTCTTTCCCGTGTCCCAGTAAATCCAGTGAAAGCTCAAGCATTTCTGAATTGTGTTTCAGATCTAGAGTTGGCTGGAGTAATTATGCCAGTTCCAGTTCCGGAACAGGGGATGGGGTTTTATTCAAATCTCTTCATTGTACCAAAGAAGGAGAATTCCTTCAGACCAGTTCTGGATCTAAAATTATTGAATCATTATGTAAGGATACCAACGTTCAAGATGGTAACTGTAAGGACTATATTGCCTTTTGTTCAGCAAGGGAATTATATGTCCACAATAGATTTACAGGATGCATATCTGCATATTCCGATTCATCCAGATCATTATCAGTTCCTGAGATTCTCTTTTCTAGACAAGCATTACCAATTTGTGGCTCTACCGTTTGGCCTTGCTACAGCTCCAAGAATTTTCACAAAGATTCTCGGTGCCCTTCTGTCTGTAATCAGAGAACAGGGTATTGTGGTATTTCCTTATTTGGACGATATCTTGGTACTTGCTCAGTCTTTACATTTAGCAGAGTCTCATACGAATCGACTTGTGTTGTTTCTTCAAGATCATGGTTGGAGGATCAATTTACCAAAAAGTTCTTTGATTCCTCAAACAAGGGTAACTTTTCTGGGTTTCCAGATAGATTCAGTGTCCATGACTCTGTCTTTAACAGACAAGAGACGTCTAAAATTGATTACAGCTTGTCGAAACCTTCAGTCTCAATCATTCCCTTCGGTAGCCTTATGCATGGAAATTCTAGGTCTTATGACTGCTGCATCGGACGCGATCCCCTTTGCTCGTTTTCACATGCGACCTCTTCAGCTCTGTATGCTGAACCAATGGTGCAGGGATTACACGAAGATATATCAATTAATATCTTTAAAACCGATTGTTCGACACTCTCTAACGTGGTGGACAGATCACCATCGTTTAGTTCAGGGGGCTTCTTTTGTTCTTCCGACCTGGACTGTAATTTCAACAGATGCAAGTCTCACAGGTTGGGGAGCTGTGTGGGGATCTCTGACGGCACAAGGAGTTTGGGAATCTCAGGAGGTGAGATTACCGATCAATATTTTGGAACTCCGTGCAATTTTCAGAGCTCTTCAGTTTTGGCCTCTTCTGAAGAGAGAATCGTTCATTTGTTTTCAGACAGACAATGTCACAACTGTGGCATACATCAATCATCAAGGAGGGACTCACAGTCCTCTGGCTATGAAAGAAGTATCTCGAATTTTGGTTTGGGCGGAATCCAGCTCCTGTCTAATCTCTGCGGTTCATATCCCAGGTGTAGACAATTGGGAAGCGGATTATCTCAGTCGCCAAACGTTGCATCCGGGCGAATGGTCTCTTCACCCAGAGGTATTTCTTCAGATTGTTCAAATGTGGGGGCTCCCAGAGATAGATCTGATGGCCTCTCATCTAAACAAGAAACTTCCCAGGTATCTGTCCAGATCCCGGGATCCTCAGGCGGAGGCAGTGGATGCATTATCACTTCCTTGGAAGTATCATCCTGCCTATATCTTTCCGCCTCTAGTTCTTCTTCCAAGAGTAATCTCCAAGATTCTGAGGGAATGCTCGTTTGTTCTGCTAATAGCTCCGGCATGGCCTCACAGGTTTTGGTATGCGGATCTTGTCCGGATGGCATCTTGCCAACCATGGACTCTTCCGTTAAGACCAGACCTTCTGTCACAAGGTCCTTTTTTCCATCCGGATCTGAAATCCTTAAATTTAAAGGTATGGAGATTGAACGCTTGATTCTTGGTCAAAGAGGTTTCTCTGACTCCGTGATTAATACTATGTTACAGGCTCGTAAATCTGTATCTCGAGAGATATATTATAGAGTCTGGAAGACTTATATTTCTTGGTGTCTTTCTCATCATTTTTCTTGGCATTCTTTTAGAATACCGAGAATTTTACAGTTTCTTCAGGATGGTTTAGATAAGGGTTTGTCCGCAAGTTCTTTGAAAGGTCAAATCTCCGCTCTTTCTGTTCTTTTTCACAGAAAGATTGCTATTCTTCCTGATATTCATTGTTTTGTACAAGCTTTGGTTCGTATAAAACCTGTCATTAAGTCAATTTCTCCTCCTTGGAGTTTGAATTTGGTTCTGGGAGCTCTTCAAGCTCCTCCGTTTGAACCTATGCATTCATTGGACATTAAATTACTTTCTTGGAAAGTTTTGTTCCTTTTGGCCATCTCTTCTGCTAGAAGAGTTTCTGAATTATCTGCTCTTTCTTGTGAGTCTCCTTTTCTGATTTTTCATCAGGATAAGGCGGTGTTGCGAACTTCTTTTGAATTTTTACCTAAGGTTGTGAATTCCAACAACATTAGTAGGGAAATTGTGGTTCCTTCATTATGTCCTAATCCTAAGAATTCTAAGGAGAAATCGTTGCATTCTTTGGATGTTGTTAGAGCTTTGAAATATTATGTTGAAGCTACGAAATCTTTCCGTAAGACTTCTAGTCTATTTGTTATCTTTTCCGGTTCTAGGAAAGGCCAGAAAGCTTCTACCATTTCTTTGGCATCTTGGTTGAAATCTTTAATTCATCTTGCCTATGTTGAGTCGGGTAAAATTCCGCCTCAGAGAATTACAGCTCATTCTACTAGGTCAGTATCTACTTCCTGGGCATTTAGGAATGAAGCTTCGGTTGACCAGATCTGCAAAGCAGCAACTTGGTCCTCTTTGCATACTTTTACTAAATTCTACCATTTTGATGTATTTTCTTCTTCTGAAGCAGTTTTTGGTAGAAAAGTTCTTCAGGCAGCGATTTCAGTTTGAATCTTCTGCTTATGTTTTTCGTTAAACTTTATTTTGGGTGTGGATTATTTTCAGCAGGAATTGGCTGTCTTTATTTTATCCCTCCCTCTCTAGTGACTCTTGTGTGGAAAGATCCACATCTTGGGTAGTCATTATCCCATACGTCACTAGCTCATGGACTCTTGTTAATTACATGAAAGAAAACATAATTTATGTAAGAACTTACCTGATAAATTCATTTCTTTCATATTAACAAGAGTCCATGAGGCCCACCCTTTTTTGTGGTGGTTATGATTTTTTGTATAAAGCACAATTATTCCAATTCCTTATTTTATATGCTTCGCACTTTTTTTCTTATCACCCCACTTCTTGGCTATTCGTTAAACTGATTTGTGGGTGTGGTGAGGGGTGTATTTATAGGCATTTTAAGGTTTGGGAAACTTTGCCCCTCCTGGTAGGAATGTATATCCCATACGTCACTAGCTCATGGACTCTTGTTAATATGAAAGAAATGAATTTATCAGGTAAGTTCTTACATAAATTATGTTTTATATGCATTTGAGATTACGTGTAATGTTTTTCTTTTTATCCTGTCGGTGTGCCGCAGGTGGCCTCGCCCACATCCTACGCATCTGACTGCCACACATGTGTGTGTTGTGGCTATTTAACCAATCGACATTGCGGTTCGCATTGTGGGTGGAGTCCGTGCTCCACCGTTGATGACGCTGCATTACGGCACTTTCTCTGTTGTTCTTGTGGCCGTACGTTACATGTGGGTGTGTGCCGCTTGGGCTCACTGATAGGCTCGCACTGTGGGGAGGTGGGTGTTGGTTCTGCATGTTATGTCCGTCCTGGCTTCTGGCTACCATTGAAAAAAGCCCATGTGAGGGCTGAAACGTTTGCTACTTTCTGTTACATTAAACGGATTCCAAATTCCTGCAGTGCCTGCTTTGTGAAGTTTCTTTATACACGGATCCCATCCGTCTGGATTCATCACTACTGTTCTTTGTATGTTATATTGAAGTGTGCTGTTTCCACATTGAATTTTATATATATATATAGATAGATAGATAGATAGATATATGTGTGTGTGTGTGTGCGTTTGTATATATATATATATATATTTCTCTTGTAAGGTGTATCTAGTCCACGGATTCATCCATTACTTGTGGGATATTCTCCTTCCCAACAGGAAGCTGCAAGAGGATCACCCCCAGCAGAGCTGTCTATATAGCTCCTCCCCTAACTGCCACCTCCAGTCATTCTCTTGCAGCTCTCGACAAGAAAGGAAGTATTAAGAGATATGTGGTGATAATGTAGTTTATCTTCAATCAAAAGTTTGTTATTTTTAAACGGTACCGGCGTTGTACTGTTTTTACCTCAGGCAGAAATTAGAAGAAGAGTTTTGCCTGAGGTTTTTGATGATCTTAGCAGGTTGTAACTAAGGTCCACTGCTGTTCTCACACATAACTGAAGAGTATGGGAAAACTTCAGCTGGGGGAATGGCCTGCAGAATTAACTGCTCTGAGGTATGTTCAGTATATTTTTTTCTAGAGAGATGATAAGGTCTAGAAAATGCTGACAGTGCCTGATATATTTAAGGTAAGCCTGATTACAGTGATTTAACAAACGACTGGGATCATGCTTGCAGTAAAGGGTAATATTCATGTTACTTGCTCTTATTACTTAGTATGTAAAACGTTTGCATGATATATAAAAAACGTTTTTTACTGAGGGTGATAAATCTTTATTTGGGGCCTAGTTTTCCACATGGCTGACTAGATTTCTCCTAGGAGTAGTTATTATGGCCCTTTCACTTTGAGTGCATGGTGGGAGGGGCCTATTTTCGCGTTCTAATTGCGCAGTAGTTTTTACATTCTGAGACATCCAGTTTCCCTGAAGGAGTCCCCTGACATATAGGACCTCTGTAAAGGGTTTTTGTGCCTACAAAAGTCGTTTTATGGGCAGGTAGGAGCCACAGTAGAGCTGTGGCAGTTTGCTTGTGACTGTTTATAACGGTTTTACCGTTTTTCTGCTTAGTTTTTGAGCCTGAGGGGTTAATCATCCATTTGCAAGTGGGTGCAATGCAATTTTAATCTATTATACACACAGTAAAAAATTTGTAGAATTAACTGCTTTTTTTTCACTGTTTTGCAGTTTATGTGTTTGTTTTTCCCCTTAAAGGCACAGTACCGTTTTTTATATTCTGCTTTTCACATTTATTAAAGTGTTTTCCAAGCTTGCTGGTCTCATTACTAGTCTGTTAAACATGTCTGACATAGAGGAAACTCCTTGTTCATTATGTTTAGAAGCCATTGTGGAACCCCCTCTTAGAATGTGTATCAAATGCACTGATCTTACTATAAATTTTAAAGACCATATTCTGGCTTTAAAAGATTTATCACCAGAGGAAATTGACAAGGGGGAAGTTATGCCGACTAACTCTCCCCACGTGTCAGAACCTATAACTCCCGCTCAGGGGACGCCAAGTACACCTAGCGCACCCATTGCGTATACTTTACAAGACATGGCGGCAGTTATGAATCATACCCGGTCTGGAGACCTAACCAGGCTTGGAACAAAGGAAAGCAGGCCAAAAAACCTGCTGCTGGCTCTAAAACAGCATGAAGGATCAGCCCCCGATCCGG